>NC_059198.1:72841334-73016334 GCF_020615455.1 Coregonus clupeaformis
TTCTGGTACCACTAGCTGTCTTAGGGCCTCTCAGTCTTCTGGTACCACTAGCTGTCTTAGGGCCTCTCAGTCTTCTGGTACCACTAGCTGTCTTAGGGCCTCTCAGTCTTCTGGTACCACTAGCTGTCTTAGGGCCTCTCAGTCTTCTAGTACCACTAGCTGTCTTAGGGCCTCTCAGTCTTCTGGTACCACTAGCTGTCTTAGGGCCTCTCAGTCTTCTGGTACCACTAGCTGTCTTAGGGCCTCTCAGTCTTCTGGTACCACTAGCTGTCTTAGGGCCTCTCAGTCTTCTGGTACCACTAGCTGTCTTAGGGCCTCTCAGTCTTCTGGTACCACTAGCCGTCTTAGGGCCTCTCAGTCTTCTGGTACCACTAGCCGTCTTAGGGCCTCTCAGTCTTCTGGTACCACTAGCTGTCTTAGGGCCTCTCAGTCTTCTGGTACCACTAGCCGTCTTAGGGCCTCTCAGTCTTCTGGTACCACTAGCTGTCTTAGGGCCTCTCAGTCTTCTGGTACCACTAGCTGTCTTAGGGCCTCTCAGTCTTCTGGTACCACTAGCTGTCTTAGGGCCTCTCAGTCTTCTAGTACCACTAGCTGTCTTAGGGCCTCTCAGTCTTCTGGTACCACTAGCTGTCTTAGGGCCTCTCAGTCTTCTGGTACCACTAGCTGTCTTAGGGCCTCTCAGTCTTCTGGTACCACTAGCTGTCTTAGGGCCTCTCAGTCTTCTGGTACCACTAGCTGTCTTAGGGCCTCTCAGTCTTCTGGTACCACTAGCTGTCTTAGGGCCTCTCAGTCTTCTAGTACCACTAGCTGTCTTAAGGCCTCACAGTCTTCTGGTACCACTAGCTGTCTTAGGGCCTCTCAGTCTTCTGGTACCACTAGCTGTCTTAGGGCCTCTCAGTCTTCTGGTACCACTAACTGTCTTAGGGCCTCAGTCTTCTGGTACCACTAGCTGTCTTAGGGCCTCTCAGTCTTCTGGTACCACTAGCTGTCTTAGGGCCTCTCAGTCTTCTGGTACCACTAGCTGTCTTAGGGCCTCTCAGTCTTCTGGTACCACTAGCTGTCTTAGGGCCTCTCAGTCTTCTGGTACCACTAGCTGTCTTAGGGCCTCTCAGTCTTCTGGTACCACTAGCTGTCTTAGGGCCTCTCAGTCTTCTAGTCCCACTAGCTGTCTTAGGGCCTCTCAGTCTTCTGGTACCACTAGCTGTCTTAGGGCCTCTCAGTCTTCTAGTACCACTAGCTGTCTTAGGGCCTCTCAGTCTTCTGGTACCACTAGCTGTCTTAGGGCCTCTCAGTCTTCTGGTACCACTAGCTGTCTTAGGGCCTCTCAGTCTTCTGGTACCACTAGCTGTCTTAGGGCCTCTCAGTCTTCTGGTACCACTAGCTGTCTTAGGGCCTCTCAGTCTTCTGGTACCACTAGCTGTCTTAGGGCCTCTCAGTCTTCTGGTACCACTAGCTGTCTTAGGGCCTCTCAGTCTTCTGGTACCACTAGCTGTCTTAGGGCCTCTCAGTCTTCTGGTACCACTAGCTGTCTTAGGGCCTCTCAGTCTTCTGGTACCACTAGCTGTCTTAGGGCCTCTCAGTCTTCTGGTACCACTAGCTGTCTTAGGGCCTCTCAGTCTTCTAGTACCACTAGCTGTCTTAGGGCCTCTCAGTCTTCTGGTACCACTAGCTGTCTTAGGGCCTCTCAGTCTTCTAGTACCACTAGCTGTCTTAGGGCCTCTCAGTCTTCTGGTACCACTAGCTGTCTTAGGGCCTCTCAGTCTTCTGGTACCACTAGCTGTCTTAGGGCCTCTCAGTCTTCTGGTACCACTAGCTGTCTTAGGGCCTCTCAGTCTTCTGGTACCACTAGCTGTCTTAGGGCCTCTCAGTCTTCTGGTACCACTAGCTGTCTTAGGGCCTCTCAGTCTTCTGGTACCACTAGCTGTCTTAGGGCCTCTCAGTCTTCTGGTACCACTAGCTGTCTTAGGGCCTCTCAGTCTTCTGGTACCACTAGCTGTCTTAGGGCCTCAGTCTTCTGGTACCACTAGCTGTCTTAGGGCCTCTCAGTCTTCTGGTACCACTAGCTGTCTTAGGGCCTCTCAGTCTTCTGGTACCACTAGCTGTCTTAGGGCCTCTCAGTCTTCTGGTACCACTAGCTGTCTTAGGGCCTCTCAGTCTTCTAGTACCACTAGCTGTCTTAGGGCCTCTCAGTCTTCTGGTACCACTAGCTGTCTTAGGGCCTCTCAGTCTTCTGGTACCACTAGCTGTCTTAGGGCCTCTCAGTCTTCTGGTACCACTAGCTGTCTTAGGGCCTCTCAGTCTTCTGGTACCACTAGCTGTCTTAGGGCCTCTCAGTCTTCTGGTACCACTAGCCGTCTTAGGGCCTCTCAGTCTTCTGGTACCACTAGCCGTCTTAGGGCCTCTCAGTCTTCTGGTACCACTAGCCGTCTTAGGGCCTCTCAGTCTTCTGGTACCACTAGCCGTCTTAGGGCCTCTCAGTCTTCTGGTACCACTAGCCGTCTTAGGGCCTCTCAGTCTTCTGGTACCACTAGCTGTCTTAGGGCCTCTCAGTCTTCTGGTACCACTAGCTGTCTTAGGGCCTCACAGTCTTCTGGTACCACTAGCTGTCTTAGGGCCTCTCAGTCTTCTGGTACCACTAGCTGTCTTAGGGCCTCTCAGTCTTCTAGTACCACTAGCTGTCTTAGGGCCTCTCAGTCTTCTAGTACCACTAGCTGTCTTAGGGCCTCTCAGTCTTCTAGTACCACTAGCTGTCTTAGGGCCTCACAGTCTTCTAGTACCACTAGCTGTCTTAGGGCCTCTCAGTCTTCTGGTACCACTAGCTGTCTTAGGGCCTCTCAGTCTTCTAGTACCACTAGCTGTCTTAGGGCCTCTCAGTCTTCTGGTACCACTAGCTGTCTTAGGGCCTCTCAGTCTTCTGGTACCACTAGCTGTCTTAGGGCCTCTCAGTCTTCTGGTACCACTAGCTGTCTTAGGGCCTCTCAGTCTTCTGGTACCACTAGCTGTCTTAGGGCCTCTCAGTCTTCTGGTACCACTAGCTGTCTTAGGGCCTCTCAGTCTTCTGGTACCACTAGCTGTCTTAGGGCCTCTCAGTCTTCTGGTACCACTAGCTGTCTTAGGGCCTCTCAGTCTTCTGGTACCACTAGCTGTCTTAGGGCCTCTCAGTCTTCTAGCAGCAGACTCCTCAGAGTCACGTCTGTTTACAATCAGTCTTATTACCACTGATTGCAAGTCAACACCCTCCATTTTCTCACAAGTCAACACCCTCCATATTGTCACAAGTCAACACCCTCCATTTTCTCACAAGTCAACACCCTCCATATTGTCACAAGTCAACACCCTCCATATTGTCACAAGTCAACACCCTCCATATTGTCACAAGTCAACACCCTCCATTTTCTCACAAGTCAACACCCTCCATTTTCTCACAAGTCAACACCCTCCATATTGTCACAAGTCAACACCCTCCATATTGTCACAAGTCAACACCCTCCATATTGTCACAAGTCAACACCCTCCTTATTCTCACAAGTCAATTCCGTCTCACTGTCTAAAGTAGAGGTTGACCATTTCTATCTGCAGGTGTAGTGGTGTGGGTGCAGGCTTTTGTCCCAAACAAGCAGTAACATACCTGACCTGATGGGATGCAAACTCAAAATGTCATACATTTCAACTCTATATCTGACATGGTGCAGGTGTCTTCTTTTCATAACCATGTGTGTGAGGTGTATACTTTCGTTTCAAAAGTATACACCTGCACCATGTCAGATATAGAGTTGAAATGTATTGAATTTTGAGTTTGCATCCCAATATTACACTTTATATACATCAGAGAAGACTGAAATATAACAAAACAGTTTGAAATTGAAACAACAGATTTCGACGTACATTTTTTTTTTTTTTATGAAACATAAAAACAGCTAGTGGTACCAAGAATCACTCCGTGTGACCCTGATTTAGCCCACTGCAGTAAAAGGTTAACGTACATAATTGACCGCAAACACATTTTTCCTATGGGGACAATGAAGTAAATTATGAACACGTTTTAGTTTTTTAAAACATGAGTATAATACGTACTTGTCTATCTTATTACTAATAAAGCACTGAAGTATGGAAGTGTTTATCTAGTACAGTGATGCTGGAGGTTAAACTGCCATAACATTACATTTGATCTGGCTAATACTCCCCTCTCTCTCTCGCTCCCTGTCTCTCTGCGCTCTGTCTCTCTCCACCATTCTCGCTCTCGTTCCCATTCTCACGCCCTCTCTCTCTCTCCATTCTCTCTCTCTGCGCTCTCTCTCCCCTTCTACCATTCTCGCGCCCTCTCTCTCTCTCTGCGCCCTCTCTCGTCCCCATTCTCGTTCCCTCTCCCATTCTCGCGCCCTCTCTCTTTCTGCATTCTCTCTCTCTGCGCTCTGTCTCTCTCTCTGCATTCTCGCGCTCTCTGTGCGTGCGTCTCTGCTGTGCGTCGGCCGGAATCTTCTCAACCTCATCAGATTTTCCGGTCCGCGAGTAGAGTGGCCCCAGGGTCACAGTCAGCTGCTCCTCCTCTGTGGCCCTCCAGTCCCCAGGGCCCTCAGCATCCACAACTCTTTGTGCTTTCCCACAGGCCACGGACTGAAGGACGGACACACACACCACACATAGGCACGCACACACACACACAGGCACACACACTGGCGACACACACACACACTCACGTGCACACACACAGACCCACACACACACAGACCCACACACAGACCCACACACACACAGACCCACACAATGTCCCTCCAGACATGAGGATGAAATATATCTCTATTTCAGGACATCTCTCCATCCATCCATCCCTCTCCATACAACCATCATCACACTGTGTGTGTGTGTGTGTGTGTGTGTGTGTGTGTGTGTGTGTGTGTGTGTGTGTGTGTGTGTGTGTGTGTGCGTGTGTGTGCGTGTGTGTGTGTCTGTGTGTATGTGTGTGTGTGTGTGTGTGCGTGCGTGTGTGTATGGGTGTGTCCGCAGCAGCCCACCCCTGCTTCCACATTTAGCAAGGCCAAAGGAAAGCTGAGGACATGCAAGGCTGAGTTGCTTTTGTTTGATACGGGAGGAAGGCCCTTTGTCTACATTCATTTGATTGAGGAATCCACTGACTAGTACCATCTCCATCTCCTCTCTTCTCTCTGTGGGGGGGCTTTAGTGAACAGGAATGGTGAAGATGGCTTGGACCTGGCTTGGACAGCTGACTAGAAACACATTTGTAAAATGACTTAATGCTACTGCGCCAAATATTTTGTGTTTGTTTGATTGTGTGTGTGTGTGTGTGTGTGTGTTCGTTTGAGTGTGTGTTCGTTTGAGTGTGTGTGTGTGTGTGTGTGTGTGTGTGTGTGTGTGTGTGTGTGTTTCCATGATGAGCTTACCTCATTTCCATGCATATTCCCAACATATTTGAATTCCGGAATTCCCATCTGGTGCTCAGCCGGATTCTTTCCCAGAATGAGCACCCAGAGGTCTCTCCCTGCCAACAAACAACACCAACGTTATACAAAGGTATCTCCGAGATATTTACAAATCAAATTAAACCTTGTGCGGCACAGTGTGTTAGTATGCCAGCCTGCCTGCCTGCCTGTCTGTTCTTTCCACCAGCCCCTAGAGCAGAACAGAACATTATTCAAATAGTGTTTAGATTGCTTGGACTGGCACCTGGCAACCCAACGTCAGCTCCCTGCCCCCTCTCCTCTCTTCCTCCTCTCTTCCTCCTCTCCTCCCAGCCCCCTCTCTTCTCCTCCCAGCCCCCTCTCCTTTCCTCCTCCCAGCCCCTGCTCCTCTCCCAGTCTCTCCTTTCCTCCTCCCCTCCCTCTCCTCCTCTCCCAGCCCCCTCTCCTCTCCTCTCCTCTCCTCCCAGCCCCCTCTCCTCTCCTCTCCTCCCAGCCCCCTCTCCTCTCATTTCCTCCTCTCCCCCTCTCTTCCCAGCCTCCTCTCCTCCCCGGGTGCGTCCCAATAACCTCTCCTAGTGTTCAAGTGTTCACTTGTTCACTTCCCTTCACTGATTGGAAAGAGAATGAAAAACTCCCTCTAGCCCAGCTCGACCAATCCAATGCTTTTACATTTGTGGGAAGTAATGAACGAGTGTACACTTCAGGAGGTAGTAGAGACTGGAATGCACCCCCTGTCCTGTATGAGAGAGACTTCCTGTGTTCCAGTATTGTCAGAGCTCTACCACACAGCAAGTCTGAACCTGCTCCGCGGCCAGTATGTCAGGCAGCAGTGAGTAATCCTCATGACTAGCTGGTTCTGGCCGCAGGATAGGATCTCTGTTCCCTTTCATCACAACAACTAGTGTAGCAGACTACAGGATAGGAACTCTGTTCCCTTTCATCACAACAACTAGTGGGTTTGTTTACTGTCTTATGACTCTAAGACAAGTCTATATAGAACCAATTGCTCCACACAATCACACACTTGCACGCAAGCACACCCACCCACCCACCCCCACGACCACTTAAACTTCTGACCAATTATTTCTGAAGTGTTGTACATAGAAGCCTGTCATCTCAGCACAGCTGTGTCTGTCCAGGGGCTTAAAGACAAAAAAAAAAAACTCAAATTGTCTACATGACAAAGAGGTATGGGAGGGATGGAGGGGTAAGGTAGGAGGGGGCAGCAGGGGAGCAGGCCAGGGAGGGGCAAGAGTGTAGCGGGGCAAGTAGAGGAGGGGCTGTAGAGGAATGATCAGAGAGGGGAGGGGGTCAGCGGAGGAGCGGGACGAGGCAGGTGGTGTACTAGATTAAACAGTAATTAGCCAAGAGCCTCTCACCTCGAGCGGCACGGGTCACCAGGAGATTAGGAGGGAGGTTAAATTAACGGGCCGGCCCAAGACGGGCGACAGGCCACGGAACATGATGACCTCACAATCTGCCAGAGATTTACTGCAGGCAGGGAGCCGGGCAGATAGACAGGAAGGCCTAAATATACGGTCCTGCTATACAAGCTACTTAAGGTGGAACTGACAGCATTTTAGCAACATGAAATCGTATAAAAAAATCTGTTCGTATATACACTCCGAGGAAGAATGACATCCAGAGCGTTGTTGACTGTAACTGTGCTGCTGGCAACAATTTAATTACCTTTTTTTTTTTTTTTTACATTTTCTGACATTTTCACGTTTTCATTCATTCATAGAATGTTTGGGAATGACGTATAGTAAGGTATTGGTGAAGATTCTATATTAATATAGAGGGAGAGAGGCCGTGCGTTTTGGACAATTTATAGACACTGCAGTAAATAAAACATCTGTCTCGTCCAGGACCAGAGTCTACACAGACTGTTGCGCCATAGCCAATCAGAGCTACAGTAGGCCTTTATGCAAACAAGCCATTTTCCACACAGGCCTGCCATCATTCACTTTGAACTGGACTGTGTGTGTTTACAGACCGTTGCAACAGCGCGACTTTAAATAATTAGAAAGCATTCGCCAAAAGCCACAAAATACACCTGAATGGATTTATGCAAATATGTAAAACACCACGGGAGTCCTCTTACATTTTGGGAACTTTACAGTCCTGTTGAGCAAACAACCATGAAAAGGTAGGCTTTCTCCCTCAGCTACGCACAACAACAAGATTAATAACTAATGCCAAAGCAAGTTGAGCTAAAATCTAACGAGGAAAGATAAAACACAAACCCTCTCAAATTCTCAGCTAGTTGGTCGTCGAAATTGCACTGATGAACGATGGGGAATAGTAGCCCGCTCGCCCTCCTGCAGCTTGCCTGACAATGCATGTTTGTCCCAACCCACGTTTTGACAACTGAATGGGAACTTGCCAGCCCGCCCATTTGATTGACAACTAAGGGTGCGTTCGTAAATTGCCTTCAGTGTGTGTCAGAGTGCGCTCTGGGTCGTTCGTAAATTCAGAGCGTTCCGCTCTCCCAGCGCATACTAAACTAAATTGACACTGGGGTCGCTCTGGCCCGAGGAGTAGGGTTGATCCGGGATGTTTCACAACGGCAGTCAAGCACCCAAGCTAACAGGCTAAAGTTGGCTAGCTTGCTAACTAGCTAATTCCAGACACAAATGAGAGAACACCTCAATCTAACCATTTTACTCGCACTAGCAGAGCTGGTTAGGCAGTTTTCATGTTATCCAGAGCGTTGGTGACTGTAACTGTGCTGCTGGCAACAATTTGATTACTTTTTTTTTGCCGTCGTTTACTGACACCGGCCATACTCAGAGGGTGTTGCAAATTCATAAATTCATCAGTTATTCTGCGCTCTCGGCACACTCAGACGAGAGTGCTCTGAAATCGGAGTAGATGGCCAGAGTGAATTTGCGAACGCAAGAGATATGCTAACTGGATAACAGTCGTTAGTTACGTTCGTCCGTTTGTGTCCAAAATATTGGGTCATTAAAACTGAAACAGTGCGTCCCGAATGGAGGCAGCAAACAACGTACCAGGCCAGCTGTGATTTACAACCTGATAGCAATATGTTTTGGACTACCAAGAAATATATTGGTTTATTATATTAATCATGCATTGAACTGCATCCATCTATTCTGCCAGCAATGCCTTACTGTACGTCATGGAATTTGGAGTAAAATAACATTATATATATTTTTTTACTGCTTATAAAGTTGGTTTTGTAGTATAAAAGTGGGAATTTGATATTTTACTGATATTATGATTGTCTGTTTGGTATCTGTAAAGTAGTTAAAACGCTGTCAGTTCCACTTTAAAATGTACTTAGATACTGCCTAAACACACTACTTAAAAGATACTGCCAAGACATTCTACTTACAGTTTAAGTAGGAAGTTTACATACACTTAGGTTGGAGTCATTAAAACTCGTTTTTCAACCACTCCACACATTTCTTGTTAACAAACTATAGTTTTGGCAAGTCGATTAGGACATCTACTTTGTTTACAGACAGATTATTTCACTTATAATTCACTGTATCACAATTCTAGTGGGTCAGAAGTTTACATACACTAAGTTGACTGTGCCTTTAAACAGCTTGGGAAATTCCAGAAAATGATGTCATGGCTTTAGAAGCTTCTGATAGGCTAATTGACATCATTTGAGTCAATTGGAGGTGTACCTGTAGATGTATTTCAAGGCCTACATTCAAACTCAGTGCCTCTTTGCTTGACATCATGGGAAAATCAAAAGAAATCAGCCAACACCTCCGATTTTTTTTTTGTAGACCTCCACAAGTCTGGTTCATCCTTGGGAGCAATTTCCAAACGCCTGAAGATCCCACGTTCATCTGTACAAACAATACTATGCAAGTATAAATACCATGGGACCACGCAGCCGTCATACCGCTCAGGAATGAGACGCATTCTGTCTCCTAGAGATGAACGTACTTTGGTGCAAAAAGTGCAAATCAATCCCAGAACAACAGCAAAGGACCTTGTGAAGATGCTGGAGGAAACAGGTACAAAAGTATCTATATCCACAGTAAAATTTGTCCTATATCGACATAACCTGAAAGGCTGCTCAGCAAGGAAGAAGCCACTGCTCCAAAACCGCCATAAAAAAGCCAGACTACGGTTTGCAACTGCACATGGGGACAAAGATCGTACTTTTTGGAGAAATGTGCTCTGGTTTGATGAAACAAAAATATAACTATTTGGCCATAATGACCATCGTTATGTTTGGAGGAAAAAGGGGGCTGCTTGCAAGCCAAAGAACACCATCCCAACCGTGAAGCACAGGGTTGGCAGCATCATGCTGTGGGGGTGCTTTGCTGCAGGAGGGACTGGTGCACTTCACAAAATCATGAGGCATCATGAGGAAGGAAAAATATGTGGATATATTGAAGCAACATCTCAAGACATCAGTCAGGAAGTTAAAGCTTGGTTGCAAATGGGTCTTCCAAATGGACAATGACCCCAAGCATACTTCCAAAGTTGTGGCAAAATGGCTTAAGGACAACAAAGTCAAGGTATTGGAGTGGCCATCACAAAGCCCTGACCTCAATCCTATAGAACATTTGTGGGCAGAACTGAAAAAGCGTGTGCGAGCAAGGAGGCCTACAAACCTGACTCAGTTACACCAGCTCTGTCAGGAGGAATGGGCCAAAACTCACCCAACTTATTGTGGGAAGCTTGTGGAAGGCTACCCGAAACGTTTGACCCAAGTTAAACAATTTCAAGGCAACGCTACCAAATACTAATTGAGCGTATGTAAACTTCTGACCCACTGGGAATCTGATGAAAGAAATAAAAGCTGAAATAAATCATTCTCTCTACTATTATTCTGACATTTCACATTCTTAAAATAAAGTGGTGATCCTAACTGACCTAAGACAGGGAACTTATACTTGGATTAAATGTCAGGAATTGTGAAAAACTGAGTTTAAATGTATTTGGCTAAGGTGTATGTAAACTTCAGACTTCAACTGTAGATACTGCCTGGACATATTACTTAGATACTGCCTAAAACACACTACTTAAATATACTGCCTAAAACACACTACTTAAATATACTGCCTAAACACACTACTTAAATATACTGCCTAAACACACTACTTAAATATACTGCCTAAAACACACTACTTAAATATACTGCCTAAAACACACTACTTAAATATACTGCCTAAAACACACTACTTAAATATACTGCCTAAACACACTACTTAAATATACTGCCTAGTGCTTAACGGTACTGCTTAAAAACCTCTCCACAGGTGCAAGACACACACTTCAGATGTAGGATCTTAATTTGATCACTCTTGTTGCTGACAATTTTCCTGCAATGCAGGACATGCAAACTTGTAGTGTATTTGAGTTTTAAAAAGGCTTCTACAGTTCGGAATTTCCACTTTGAAGTTTCAGACTTGATTTGCCCTAATGAATTTTTTTTAATCAACCCCTAGAAAAATGTCCATTAATTATAATCCACATTTCCTGTTGCCGCAGGATTATTGTCCTGCTGTAGCAAACTGGCTCAAATTAAGACCCTACATCTGTACCATTCACACTCTAGGATACCAGCAAAGGGTGACTGTATTCAAATGGCTGGCTGAAGAAGCTTTACATTGGAGGGTATTGTCTTAATCTGCATCCCAAACGTCACTCTATTCCTCATAGGGATCTGGTCAAAAAGTAGTAGAGCACTATATAGGGCAGGAAAATAGGGTGCTATTTTGGGAGTCATCTTCACAGTGTTGTAGGACTTCTCTGTCCTCTCCTCACCTGCTTTACTTTAAACCATTAAAGGCCTCAAGGATCCGTACGGCTCCGATCTAAAAAAAGTTCATCCCAGGTTCTAATCATCTGAAGTGAGTGGCTGAGCATTAAGGCCTCAAGGATCCGTACGGCTCCGATCTAAAAACAGTTCATCCCAGGTTCTAATCAACTGAAGTGAGTGGCTGAGCATTAAGGCCTCAAGGATCCGTACGGCTCCGATCTAAAAACAGTTCATCCCAGGTTCTAATCAACTGAAGTGAGTGGCTGAGCACAGACAGATGCCGTCAACGGGTTCTATAGTCAGACGTCTGGTCTAGTCTGTCTTCCCAGGAACAAAAGGGAACAGGGACAGAGTTAGTTGACTTGCTGCTGCTGCCTCCTACGGTAATAACCTAGGCTACGTCCCAAATGGCCCCCCTATTCCCTACATAGAGCACTACATTTAACCAGAGTCCTATGGGCCCTGGTCAAAAGTAGTGCACTATATAGGGAATAGGAGTGCCATTTGTTACACAGACCCAGTTCCTGCTCCAGAGGTTGAGAGTCTCAATTTGCATCTGAATCTCATCAGACTGAAACACGAGAGAGAGAGAGAGAGAGAGAGAGACAGAGACAGAGACAGAGACAGAGACAGAGACAGAGACAGAGACAGAGACAGAGACAGAGAGAGAGAGAGAGAGAGAGAGAGAGAGAGAGAGAGAGATAGAGAGAGAGAGATAGAGAGAGATAGATAGAGATAGAGATAGAGAGAGAGAGACAGAGAGAGAGAGAGAGAGAGAGAGAGACCTGGAAGAGAGAGACAGAGAGAGAGAGAGAGAGACAGAGAGAGAGAGAGAGAGAGACCTGGAAGAGAGAGACAGAGACAGAGACAGAGACAGAGACACCTGGAAGAGGAGGCGGGTGCCTCAATGCCAGCTTTGTGTCCAGCCATGCAAAGCAAAGCACACAGACAGACAGACAGACAGAGCCTCCACAGAAATGCCACCAACTGGCAAGGCAACCCAGGGAGGGTGACAAGGAGATGTTTCAATCTCCCAACACAAGACAACAACACGGTGAATCACAGAGCATAGACATAGTGATACAGTGAAGTGTAAATCCAGGGGCGGTCTGCACCACCTGTTTCCTTCTACTGCCTCTGATTCCACCTCCATCATCTCCCATGTGTCACATCAATCATTCCCAACAGTGATCGTTCTAGTTTAGTCTATAGCCGTGAAACACTGTACATCCCTCCTTCCCTATTCTCTCTCCAATTGAGTCTGAGATAGGCAGGCAGGCAGGCAGGCAGGCAGGCAGGCAGACAGACAGACAGACAGACAGACAGACAGACAGACAGACAGACAGACAGGACCTGACTAGATCTGATTTCACTTTCAAATCACACCCTGGAACCATCCGCCTCGCAGGACAATGCTAGCTGAATAAACATCTCTCTCTCACACCCTACCTCAGGCGAGCAAAACCTCGACACTTCCTTAGTATTAGATTTTATCTACCAGCTGTTGTTTACAAATATACACAGACCGCCACCCCTTGTCTTACCGGAGGCAGCCGATCTATCCTGCCGATGTAGCGTATATCCCGCCAGCTGTATGTTATCCATGTCGACGTTCAGCCACGACTCGGTGAAACACAAGATGTTACAGTTTATAATGTCCCGTTGGTAGGATAACCGTAGTCTTAGGTTGTCTAATTTATTTTCTCTCTCACACCCTGGAACCAACCGCCTTGCAGGACAATGCTAGCTGAATAAATATCTCTCACACCCTGGAACCAACCGCCTTGCAGGACAATGCTAGCTGAATAAACATCTCTCACACCCTGGAACCATCTGGACCCTTTCTTTCTAAAACTAGCCGCCGAAATTGTCGCAACCCCTATTACTAGCCTGTTCAACCTCTCTTTCGTAACGTCTGAGATCCCCAGAGATTGGAAAGCTGCCGCGGTCATCCCCCTCTTCAAAGGGGGTGACACTCTAGATCCAAACTGTTACAGACCTATATCCATCCTGCCCTGCCTTTCGAAAGTATTTGAAAGCCAAGTTAACAAACAGATCACCGACCATTTCGAATCCCACCGTACCTTCTCCGCTATGCAATCCGGTTTCCGAGCTGGTCATGGGTGCACTTCAGCCACGCTCAAGGTCCTAAACGATATTATAACTGCAATCGATAATAGACAGTACTGTGCAGCCGTCTTCATCGACCTGGCCAAGGCTTTCGACTCTGTCAACCACCGCATTCTTATTGGCAGACTAAATATCCTTGGTTTCTCAAATGACTGCGTCGCCTGGTTCACCAACTACTTCTCAGATAGAGTTCAATGTGTCAAATCGGAGGGCCTGTTGTCTGGACCTATGGCAGTCTCTATGGGGGTGCCACAGGGTTCAATTCTTGGGCCGACTTTTTTCTCTGTGTATATCAATGATGTCACTCTTGCTGCTGGTGACTCTCAGATCCACCTCTACGCAGACAACACCATTTTGTATACATCTGGCCCTTCATTGGACACTGTGTTAACAAACCTCCAAACGAGCTTCAATGCCATACAACACTCCTTCAGTAGCCTCCAACTGCTCTTAAACACTAGTAAAACTAAATGCATGCTCTTCAATCGAACGCTGCTGGCACCCGCCCACCCGACTAGAATCACTACTCTTGACGGGTCTGACCTAGAGTATGTGGACAACTACAAATACCTAGGTGTCTGGTTAGACTGTAAACTCTCCTTCCAGACTCACATTAAGAATCTCCAATCCAAAGTTAAATCTAGAATCGGCTTCCTATTTTGCAAACAAAGCCTCCTTCACTCATGCTGCCAAACATGCCCTCGTAAAACTGACTATCCTACCGATCCTTGACTTCGGCGATGTCATTTACAAAATAGCCTCAACACTCTACTCAGCAAATTGGATGTAGTCTATCACAGTGCCATCCGCTTTTGTCTCCAAAGCCCCATACACTACCCACCACTGTGACCTGTACGCTCTTGTTGGCTGGTCCTCACTACATGTTCAGTCGTCAAACCCACTGGCTCCAGGCCATCTATAAATCACTGCTAGGCAAATCCCCGCCTTATCTTAGCTCATTGGTCACCATAGCAACACCCACCCGTA
Organism: Coregonus clupeaformis; assembly: GCF_020615455.1. NCBI lineage: Eukaryota > Metazoa > Chordata > Actinopteri > Salmoniformes > Salmonidae > Coregonus > Coregonus clupeaformis. Next base: position 72,855,624 of record NC_059198.1, read on the forward strand.
GTCTGCGCTCCAGCAGGTATATCTCACTGGTCATCCCCAAAGCCAACACCTCCTTTGGCCGCCATTCCTTCCAGTTCTCTGCTGCCAATGACTGGATCGAATTGCAAAAATCTCTGAAGCTGGAGACTCTTATCTCCCTCACTAACTTTAAGCATCAGTTGTCAGAGCACCTTACCGATCACTGCACCTGTACACAGCCCATCTGAAATTAGCCCACCCAACTACCTCATCCCCATATTGTTATTTATTTTGCTCATTTGCACCCCAGTATCTCTATTTGCACATCATCTCTTGCACATCTATCATTCCAGTGTTAATACTAATTGTAATTATTTTGCACTATAGCCTATTTATTGCCTTACCTCCATAACTTGCTACATTTGCACACACTGTATATAGATTTTCTGTAGTATTTTTTAGACTTTTTTTTTTTTTTTTACCCCATATGTAACTCTGTTGTTGTTTTTATCGCACTGCTTTGCTTTATCTTGGCCAGGTCGCAGTTGTAAATGAGAACTTGTTCTCAACTGGCTTACCTGGTTAAATAAAGGTGAAATAAATCAATCAATAAAAAATTAACATCCGGCCTTGCAGGACAATGCTAGCTGAATAAACATCCCTCTCACACGGTCTCTGTGAGCCCTGCTAAATAATTTACATCTTGTAACAAAAATGGAACAGTAGTCACGACAATGTGATCTGTTGTCGTGGAAAAAGACTTCTGGGTTTTTTCGTCCGACATCTGAGAGGGGTTGCAGAGGAGGACGTCGTCACCACTGGGGGGGTTCTCTCTTTAAAGCCACACTCTGTAAGATGTACTGCACCTAGAGTACCAACAGTATCCTGACCAGGGCCTCCTACAACAACATAAAAACGCAGGAGGTTCTTAAGTTTTTTGTTACAATAAGGAAAAAGGTAAGATAAGACGGCTGTGACCCCATTTAGGCTGTCAAAACCGAGGAGAAGCTACATTTAATCAATTCACGTTGACTGTGGCTTTAAAAAAAAAACACCTTCATTGTTTTAAAGTAACAAGAGACCGCTCTGTGTTCATGCTGCCGGATGCAGCGATCTGTGAGCCACATGACTGACTGTGAGAGAGAGAGAGAGAGAGAGAGAGAGAGAGAGAGAGAGAGAGAGAGAGAGAGAGAGAGAGAGAGAGAGAGAGAGAGAGAGAGAGAGAGAGAGAGAGAGAGAGAGAGAGAGAGAGAGAGAGAGAGAGAGAGAGAGAGAGAGAGAGAGAGAGAGAGAGAGAGACTACGCTGTTCGGCCGCAGCCTGCGTCATGGTACTGAACCCCAGCCAAGATCCCTATCAAACTGTTGTGTCTGAGGCCCAACTGAGGCTGCGTCCCAAATGGTACCCTGTTCCCTATATAGTGCACTACTTTTGACCAGGGCCCGTAGGGAATAGGGTGCCATTTGGGACGAAGCCCCATACTGTATGTTACAAAATAGAGGAAAGTGTCAGGTCTCTCTGATGCTGCCTCCTGATTCCAACACCAACAGGGAGGAATATATCCTGATTCCTCCTGTATCTACAACACCAACAGGGAGGAATATCTCCTGATTCCTCCTGTATCTACAACACCAACAGGGAGGAATATCTCCTGATTCCTCCTGTATCTACAACACCAACAGAGAGGAATATCTTCTGATTCCTCCTGTATCTACAACACCAACAGGGAGGAATATCTCCTGATTCCTCCTGTATCTACAACACCAACAGGGAGGAATATCTCCTGATTCCTCCTGTATCTACAACACCAACAGGGAGGAATATCTTCTGATTCCTCCTGTATCTACAACACCAACAGGGAGGAATATCTCCTGATTCCTCCTGTATCTACAACACCAACAGGGAGGAATATCTCTGATTCCTCCTGTATCTACAACACCAACAGGGAGGAATATCTTCTGATTCCTCCTGTATCTACAACACCAACAGGGAGGAATATCTTCTGATTCCTCCTGTATCTACAACACCAACAGGGAGGAATATCTCCGGATTCCTCCTGTATCTACAACACCAACAGGGAGGAATATCTTCTGATTCCTCCTGTATCTACAACACCAACAGGGAGGAATATCTTCTGATTCCTCCTGTATCTACAACACCAACAGGGAGGAATATCTTCTGATTCCTCCTGTATCTACAACTCCAACAGGGAGGAATATCTCCTGATTCCTCCTGTATCTACAACACCAACAGGGAGGAATATCTCCTGTATCTACAACACCAACAGGGAGGAATATCTCCTGATTCCTCCTGTATCTACAACACCAACAGGGAGGAATATCTCCTGATTCCTCCTGTATCTACAACACCAACAGGGAGGAATATATTCTGATTCCTCCTGTATCTACAACACCAACAGGGAGGAATATCTCCTGATTCCTCCTGTATCTACAACTCCAACAGGGAGGAATATATTCTGATTCCTCCTGTATCTACAACACCAACAGGGAGGAATATCTCCTGATTCCTCCTGTATCTACAACTCCAACAGGGAGGAATATCTCCTGATTCCTCCTGTATCTACAACACCAACAGGAAGGAATATCTCCTGATTCCTCCTGTATCGCTACGGCAAAAATATCTGACCGTCAACTTTGCGCCATAAAAACTAAAATTTGGGAAGTGGGATGCAGGGGGGAGGGAGAGGGACGTAGGTAGGTAGCGGGAGGGAGTGAGAGGTAGAGGGGGGACACTCCCAGACCTCCAGGGATGGATCAGGAGATACAGTGCATTCGGAAAGTATTCAGACCTCTTCCCTTTTTCCACATTTTGTTACGTTACAGCCTTATTCTAAAATTGATTAATGTAAACAATTATCCTCATCAATCTACACACAATACCCCATAATGACAAAACGAAAACAGGTTTATAGATTACTTTTTGTAACACCTTTATTTACATAAGTATTCAGACCCTTTGCTATGAGACTCACAATTGAGCTCAGGTGAATCCTGTTTCCATTGATCATCCTTGAAATATTTATACGACAGGTGGACTCCAATGAAGTTGTACATTCAATTGATTGGACATGATTTGGAAAGGCACACACACCTGTCTATATAAATGGTTCCACAGTTGACAGTGCATGTCAGATCAAAAACCAAGCCATGAGGTCCGAAACAGGATTGTGTCAAGGCACAGATCTGGGGAAGGGTACCAAAATGTCTGCAGCATTGAAGGTCCTCAAGAACACAGTGGCCTCCATCATTCTTAAATGGAAGTTTGGAAACACCAAGAGAAATCGGGGGAGAAGGGCCTTGGTCAGGGAGGTGACCAAGAACCCAATGGTCACTCTGACAGAGCTCCAGAGTTCCTCTGTGGAGATGGGAGAACCTTCCAGAAGGACAACCATCTCTGCAGCACTCCACCAATCAGACATTTATGGTAGAGTGGCCAGACGGAAGCCACTCCTCAGTAAAAGGCACATGACAGCCCACTTGGAGTTTGCCAAAAGTCACCTAAAGGACTCTGACCATGAGAAACAAAATTCTCTGGTCTGATGAAACCAAGATTGAACTCTTTGGCCTGAATACCAAGCGTCACATCTGGAGGAAACCTGGCACCATCTCTACAGTGAAGCATGGTGGTGGAAGCATCATGCTGTGGGGATGTTTTTCAGCGGCAGGGACTGGGAGACTAGTCAGGATCGAGGGAAAGATGAAAGGAGCAAAGTACAGAGAGATCCTTGATGAAAACCTGCTCCAGAGTGCTCAGGACCTCAGACTGGGGGCGAAGGTTCACCTTCCAACAGGACAACGACCCTAAACACACAGCCAAGACAATGCAGGAGTGGCTTCGGGACAAGTCTCTGATGTCCTTGAGTGGCCCAGCCAGAGGCAGGGACTGGGAGACTAGTTAGGATCGAGGGAATGATGCAAAAAATGTCTAAAAACCTGTTTTTGCTTCGTTGTTATGGGATATTGTGTGTAGATTGATGAGGGGGAAAAAAACGATGTAATCAATTTTAGAATAAGGCTGTAACGTAACAAAATGTGGAAAAAGTCAAGGGGTCTGAATCCTTTCCCAATGCTCTGGGTGTACTGTAATAACACACATGTGGTAAAACTACACTCAGCCACATCACAGAACCAGGGGTGTGTGGTATCAACCCAGCCTCCAGAACCAGGGGTGTGTGGTATCAACCCAGCCTCCAGAACCAGGGGTGTGTGGCATCAACCCAGCCTCCAGAACCAGGGGTGTGGTATCAACCCAGCCTCCAGAACCAGGGGTGTGTGGTATCAACCCAGCCTCCAGAACCAGGGGTGTGTGGTATCAACCCAGCCTCCAGAACCAGGGGTGTGTGGTATCAACCCAGCCTCCAGAACCAGGGGTGTGGTATCAACCCAGCCTCCAGAACCAGGGGTGTGTGGTATCAACCCAGCCCACCCCTCCAGAACCAGGGGTGTGTGGTATCAACCCAGCCTCCAGAACCAGGGGTGTGTGGTATCAACCCAGCCTCCAGAACCAGGGGTGTGTGGTATCAACCCAGCCTCCAGAACCAGGGGTGTGTGGTATCAACCCAGCCTCCAGAACCAGGGGTGTGGTATCAACCCAGCCTCCAGAACCAGGGGTGTGGTATCAACCCAGCCTCCAGAACCAGGGGTGTGTGGTATCAACCCAGCCTCCAGAACCAGGGGTGTGTGGTATCAACCCAGCCTCCAGAACCAGGGGTGTGTGGTATCAACCCAGCCTCCAGAACCAGGGGTGTGGTATCAACCCAGCCTCCAGAACCAGGGGTGTGGTATCAACCCAGCCTCCAGAACCAGGGGTGTGTGGTATCAACCCAGCCTCCAGAACCAGGGGTGTGTGGTATCAACCCAGCCCGCCCCTCCAGAACCAGGGGTGTGTGGTGGTAGTAGACCAGCAGGAGGGGCCGGGGGGAGGAGGGGCAACCCCAAAAACAATACAAAACGCAGCCAGCATGAGGCAGATAAACGTTAGTAAACTATCTACAAAAAAAAAAAAAAAAGATTTACAAAAAAGACAGGTAGGAGCAGATCAGCATTTTATATTAAAGCAGGTCACATACTACAACGCTGTTCAGCCAAGCAGGTCTTCATCAGCCAGCAGCCAAACAGGTCTTCATCAGCCAGCAGCCAAACAGGTCTTCATCAGACAGCAGCCAAACAGGTCTTCATCAGAAATCATTGTGGTCCAGCCCAGCTGTATAAGGCTTCTGTTAGATGAAGCCTATGTACCAAATGGCACCCTATTCCGTATGTAGTGCACACAGGGCTCAGGTCAAAAGTAGTGCACTATAAAAGGGAATAGGGTGCCATTTGAGTCTCACACGAAGTGTCTCCAGTGCATTGAGGTGCGGTGCATTACATTCCTCCAGTGCAGTTTGTGGAGACACCACAGAACACGAACACACATTCCTCTGGAGCTTGGCTGTATTCATGTACAGTGGTACTAACACCCAAGGGACTGGATGGGCCGTCGGTTGGGTTCTCACATTAGAAGGGCCCGGAGTTTCTCCTGGTCTGGAACACTCCCTAGCTCTAGCCATGATGATTACCTATAGGGTCTATAATACCAGATATGACCTATAGGTGGCAGCACTAGGAGGTATCATGACCCTTCTAGAATAGGCCTAGCACCCCCAAGAAAGAAATTACATGTTTTCAATGTTCAACATACACTGAGTGTACAAAACATTAAGAACATCTTCCTAATATTGAGTTGCTTACCCCCATCATTTTGCCCTCAGAACAGCCTCAATTCGTCAGGGCATGGACTCTACAAGGCGTCAAGCGTTCCGCAGGGATGCTGGTCCATGTTGACTCCAATCCTTCCCACACTTGTGTCAAGTTGCCTGGATGTCCTTTGGGTGGTGGCCCATTCTTGATACACACGGGAAACTGTTGAGCGTGAAAAACCCAGCAGCTTTGCAGCTCTTGACACAAACTGGTGCGCCTGGCACCTACTACCATACCCCGGTCAAAGGCAGTTAAATCGTTTCCCCATTCACCCTCTGAATGGCACGCACGCAATCCATGTCTCAATTGTCTCATTGCTTAAAAATCCATCTTTAACCTGTGGTGAATTTAACAGGCGACATCAATAAGGGATCATAGCTTTCACCTGGATAGTCTGTCATAGAAAGAGCAGGTGTTCCTAATGTTTTGTATACTCAGTTTATATAGCGATGAGTCGACACATTTCTTTCTCTCAACATCCTGTTGTCAGGAAGGAGCTCCGACTGCTCAGCAAGCCAGCACAGCCTACATACACTACTGTGGTGGTCGAGGTCCACATCTTTTCTGCTACTGTCTCAACTCACGGCCGTAACCGCGAGTTGCAAGCACCCTTGTGTAATGACCAAGCTGCCCCACAGCTACCCCAGTGAAGAATTCCTGCCGCCAACACTGCAGACATGACATGATGACCATTGAGCTGCCTCTGTTCTATACTCTCTGGGGTGCAGAAAGCATCCATCCAGGCTGATGGTTAAACCCTGCATTCTGAGCGGCTTGTTCTTTGAAATCCACAACATGGGAGTAGGAGGACTAGGTAGGACCGGAGGGAGGCTGGGGAGTAGGAGGACTAGGTAGGACCGGAGGGAGGCTGGGAGTAGGAGGACTAGGTAGGACCGGAGGGAGGCTGGGGAGTAGGAGGACTAGGTAGGACCGGAGGGAGGCTGGGGAGTAGGAGGACTAGGTAGGACCGGAGGGAGGCTGGGGAGTAGGAGGACTAGGTAGGACCGGAGGGAGGCCGGGAGTAGGAGGACTAGGTAGGACCGGAGGGAGGCTGGGGAGTAGGAGGACTAGATAGGACCGGAGGGGAGCATGGGAGTAGGGAGGACTAGGTAGGACCGGAGGGAGGCTGGGGAGTAGGAGGACTAGGTAGGACCGGGAGGGAGGCTGGGGAGTAGGAGGACTAGGTAGGACCGGGAGTGAGGCTGGGGAGTAGGAGGACTAGGTAGGACCGGAGGAGGCTGGGGAGTAGGAGGACTAGGTAGGACCGGAGGAGGCTGGGAGTAGGAGGACTAGGGTAGGACCGGAGGGAGGCTGGGAGTAGGAGGACTAGGTAGGACCGGAGGGAGGCTGGGGAGTAGGAGGACTAGGTAGGACCGGAGGGAGGCTGGGAGTAGGAGGACTAGGTAGGACCGGAGGGAGGCTGGGAGTAGGAGGACTAGGTAGGACCGGAGGGAGGCTGGGAGTAGGAGGACTAGGTAGGACCGGAGGGAGGCTGGGAGTAGGAGGACTAGGTAGGACCGGAGGGAGGCTGGGAGTAGGAGGACTAGGTAGGACCGGAGGGAGGCTGGGAGTAGGAGGACTAGATAGGGCTGGTGGGACGCTGGGAGCAGTGATCAGGATGATATATTAACAGTCTGTTTTGGCTAGTCTTCACATGAGACTTTAAATTGCCAGCTGCAATCGCTGGCAGGCAGGCAGGGACCCTGTTTACAAAGAGTCCTCTTATGAGAGGGGAAGACTGAATCCATCACAGCCTATGAACCTCTTACATACATCTCTCACTATTCCCCAAGAGTGTGCAAAGCTGTCATAAGGGCAAAGGGTGGCTATTTGAAGAATCTCAAATATATTTTGATTTGTTTAACACTTTTTTTGGTTACTACATGATTCCATATGTGTTATTTCATAGTTTTTATGTCTTCACTATTATTCTACATTGTAGAAAATAGTAAAAATAAAGAAAAACCCTTGAATGAGTAGGTGTGTCCAAACATTTGACTGGTACTGTACATATTACCTCAATTACCTGGACTAACCTCTACCCCCGAACATTGACTCGGTACCGGTACACCCTGTATAAAATAGCCTGGTTATTGTTATTTTATTATGTTACGTTTGTATTTTTTACTTTGGTTTATTTAGTCAGTATTCGGCGCATATGACAAATTATTATGATTATTTTTTATTTGCTTCCATTCAGCCACAAGAGCATTAGTGAGGTCGGCACTGATGTTGGGCGATTAGGCCTGGCTGGCAGTCGGCGTTCCAATTCATCCCAAAGGTGTTCGATGTGGTTGAGGTCAGGGCTCTGTGCAGGCCAGTCAAGTTCTTCCACACCTATCTCAGCAAACCATTTCTGTATGGACCTCAATTTGTGCATAGGGGCATTGTCATGCTGAAACAGGAAAGGGCCTTCCCCAAACTTGCCACAAAGTTGGAAGCACAGAATCGTGTAGAATGTCATTTTATGCTCTATTGTTAAGATTTCCTTTCACTGGAACTAAGGGGCCTAGCCCGAACCATGACAAACAGCCCCAGAACATTATTCCTCCTCCACCAAACTTTACAGTTGTCACTATGCATTGGGGCAGGTGCCGTTCTCCTGGCATCCGCCAAACCCAGATTCGTCTATCGGACTGCCAGATGGTGACGCGTGATTCATCACTCCAAAGAACGCGTTTCCACTGCTCCAGAGTCCAATGGCGGCAAGCTTTACACCACTCCAGCCGATGCTTGGCATTGCGCATGGTGATCTTAGGCTTGTGTGCGGCTGCTCGGCCATGGAAACCATTTCATGAAGCTCCCGACGAACAGTTCTTGTGCTGACGTTGCTTCCAGAGGCAGTTTGGAACTCGGTAGTGAGTGTTGCAACCGAGGACAGACTATTTTTACGCGCTTCAGCACTCGGTGGTCCCGTTCTGTGAGCTTGTGTGGCCTAACACTTCGCGGCTGAGCCATTGATGCTCCTAGACGTTTCCACTTCACAATAACAGCACTTACAGTTGACCGGGGCAGCTCTAGCAGGGCAGACATTTGACGAACTGACTTGTTGGAAAGGTGGCATCCTATGACGGTGGCACGTTGAAAGTCACTGAGCTCTTCAGTAAGGGCATTCTACTGCCAATGTTTGTCTATGGAGATTGCATGGCTGTGTGCTCGATTTTATACATCTGTCAGCAACAGGTGTAGCTGAAATAGAATCCACTAATTTGAAGGGGAGTCCACATACTGCTGTATATATATATAGTGTATCATGTTAGCTAACCCTTCCTGTAACCCTAACCCTTTAACCTACCTCCTAAACTTAACCTTAACCCTAACCCCTAGCCTAGCTAACGTTAGGCCACCTAGCTAGAATTCGTAACATATCATACATTTTTCAAATTCGTAACATATTGAACGTTTTGGATATATTCGTAACATATTATACATTTTGCGAAATTCGTAACATATAACACAAATTGTAATTCGTAACATATCATACGAAATGGGTGATGGACATCCACAAATTAATACCATACCATATGAAATGTAACAGATCCTCGGATTTACGTACAGAATAATAAGAAATGCTCTGAGACCAGGTTGAAGTTTCCGTGTGGCCTTTGAATAGTGTTAGTTTAAAAACAGAGCTACACCCCAAACTTTTTCCCCCTGTTCTATTGATTTCAGCGTGATATCGATGGAAGTGCTTACATTTTTTATTTTTTTTATGTTGCGTTACACTTATCGCGACCCACTTGAATCAAATACCAACACTTGTAGTTAGCGGTCTTCTACAAATTGTCCTCTAACCAGTGATGTACACATTACTCCTAGATTTCATGTGTTTTTTGAGCTGTTAGTTTTCAACTTGATCTTCCATAGGAGTGATTGACAAAACAGTGTTGCGTTTCTGTTTCTGTTTCTGTATCAAAATGTAACATTCCAAAATGTAGCCGACTGTTCTGCAGGTTGTCCTCTAACCAGTGATGTAAAAATATATCCAGTTTTCATGTGGTTTTTGAGTTGTGGTAGTTTCAGCAGTGCATATCCCCCCCCTAATCAATTAGTGATTTATTGACACTTGACAAAACAACAGGGTGTTTGTTGCATGTGCAGTTTATAAAGGTGCCCATTTAAAAACATATGCGAGTAATATGATTACTATTGTTGCACATGCATGTGTAGATAGTGATATACTGAAAACCTAAAGATAAAATGCACTAACAGTTTCTGCATATTGGTTATTGATTTGGACACTTTAAAACTGTGTTTTGACATTGGGCTATTTATCAATATGGTCTTGTCAACAGGAAGCAGCGACAGCATTATTTTCAACTTACATTTTAGGAATATAAATTGAACTTTCAACATTACTTTCCAATGGTACTGTACTTAATCTGGTCAAAACTGCTGAATGATTCCCCAAAAAGTTATGTTATTGATTTATTTTGATGATATACCAGAAATCACCAAAACGGGTTTGCCCTGCCTACAAAGTGCCCCATACACTTTCAAACGTTCTTATCAAATTTGAAAATGTCCACCTGTGACAAAATCTAGGCATATCAAAGAATTAATTTCAATTTCCAATCTTAGATTTCAAGACAACATATGAGGGGTCTGACTTCTTACCTTCGACAGATTTGCCAATACTGTGCAGGTGTGTGAACTGAAAGGTGTCGTTAACGTCTCGCAGGTATCTCTCCACCTCCACGGTGTCGTGATAACGGAACTCCAAACTGACACCGGACGACACCAACGTCCCGAGGCTCAGGCAGAGCGCAAAAAGAAACATCGTCTCGGGCGGGACAGTGACAACCTAACGCACAGAACGACGTTGAAGAAAAAACGTTAGGCGGCTGCCCATTTAAAAATAAACCCACTGTCAAATTTGACCGATAAACTCACGAAGACCTAGTAGCCACTTGGCACTGCAGTCTGCAATAATGTTAATGGAAACCAGTGTTCAGTAAACTGGCATTATAGTTTCATCTCAATTCACGATGCACTACGTTTAGTCTTTTCTCTAAAATGATAGGCATATTATTCATATCTGGTCATTTCAGGGCTATCTAAATGACAACATTTTGCAAGCAATTCCTATTTTTAGGTCAGAAAAAAAAAACGTGTGTATAGAAGTGTAGGCTAGGCTATCAATACACGTGCCAAAAATACATCAAATTGTATTAAATTCACAAAAAATAAACTGAATTTTAGCCTATTCACATGACATTCAAAATTACCTTATTGCTCAATGTATATTTCCAACAGCTGGCTGTGTGCGCATAACTTCTTCTGTGAAGACGTCTCTTGAAGTCACCCTCGCCAGTCCAACTGTATTCATAACAACTCTTTAAAAGTTCCAAATCGCTGGTTTGGTTCTTAGTCTCTAGATAAACTCCTGGCCACGTCACACCGTCGGGTCCCCTGCCTGCCTGCGCGCCGCCCTGGATGGCATTATCACTGTCTTCACGCACACCCGGCAAGACTTTATACCGCAGCCAGCAGAGGCGAGGCGGAGCTAAAACACTTCTCAACTCAACATGATCGCACCGTTTTACCATTTTGACTTCAGATTCTGACGTTTATCCACATTTGTCCAAACGTACAATTTGGAAATTGCTCCAAACGCAAATTCGGAAGTTGCCAAAATTTGGAAGTTGTCAAATTTCGAAGTTAAGGCTAAGGTAAGGGTTAAGGTTTTATAGGGTAAAAAAAAAAAATGGATCAAACAAACTTCGGATCCAGAGTCATGGGATTATCACTGGGATCTACCACCGGGATTGAACATGCAACCTTTGGATCTGGAGTCATGGGATTACATCCATCTACCACCCCTGTCCACAACAACCTATCAAAACCCAATCCACCTTGATGGTAATAGCGGTTTTGAAGGCATTTCAAGACATCCCAAGGACATGGACAGACGCCCAATTTCGGAGACAATCTTGAGCGACTCCCCAGCCTGATCTGCATTGAATGAAAAGCAGATAGGCGCAGTTAGTTAGTTAGAATGTCAGACCCATCCGTCTGTGAGCTGAAGCTGAAGCGCAGCTGGGTCATGCAGCAAGACAATGATCCAAAACACACAATCAAGTCTACATGAAAATGGCTAAAAAGCAACTAATTGGAAGTTTTGGAATGGCCTAGTCAAAGTCCAGACCTAATCCCAATTGAGATGTTGTGGCAGGACTTGAAACGAGCAGTTCATGCTTGAAAACCCACATGTCACTGAGTTAAAGCAGTTCTGCATGGAAGAGTGGGCCAAAATTCCTCCATAGGGACGTGAGAGACTGATCAACAACTACAGGAAGCATTTGGTTGGAGTCATTGCAGCTAAAGGTGGCACAACCAGTTATTGAGTAAGGGCAGGGGCGATGTGTTCATTAGGGCGATATGGGCGACGCACTGCCAAACGGGAAAAGGAAGGGATTTTTTTTCTAATCAATTATATCACGGCAACAGTAGTTATCAGTGTTCTAATCTAGACGTCTGATCTGCCACTAAATGTCCAATCAGGCTAAAGTGGTGCTTCAAATGGCCCCGCCCCTTTTGGGGCGATTTCAGTCAGGTTGAAAATCGCCCCAGAAGTCTCTCATAGACTGTAATGTAAAATCATTTTTTTTTCAAATATCAGAGCTTTCAATACAATCTCTATGGGTTTCTGAGGGGTTGCACTTCCGCGCTTTCGTCATACGTAACATAACCATGAACGTAACTAAGAAAAGAGCGGGTAGCAGCGTCAATCAATTCACGTACTACTCTCTCACTCAAGATGGCTAGCGTTCAGTGCAACTCGATTGTCTCTTTGAAAGAAGTTCACATCAAAGACCATTCAAAACGAGCTACTGGAGTGTATGCTAGCGGTCATGAGGGAACATATTGTGGAGGAGGTGAAGTCGGCGAACTTCGTAGCTATCCAAGCTGACGAGACCACGGACGTTTCTACACAGACACAGCTGGTGCTTGTGCTGAGGTACATAGATAGCAACCACAAAGTGCAGGAGCGCTTTTTTGAGTTCCTTCCCATCTCGGAATCAAACTCAGTCTCAATCGCCAGTGTGCTTTTGGAGAGACTGAACGGTCTTTTTGCCGACGACGAGAAAGTCCAACTGTGGTGCACTGGCACTGTACCAGGTTCTCATGAGCTACAACCTCCAGGAGACGTTCTCTGAGACTGTGACTCTGTTGAACATCCTCATAACTACTCCCATGACAACAGCTGAAGCTGAGAGATGTTTCTCAACTTTGACACGAGTTAAGACATTCCTGCGAAATTCAATGGGCCAGGAACGTCTGAATGCACTGGCCATGCTTTCCATGGAGAGGGAACTAGTCCTCAGCATGCCTGATTTCAATGAGAAAGTCATTGACCGCTTTGCTGCATTGAAAGAGAGAAGAGAACAGTTTCAGTACAAGTAATGTAGCCTCTCTCTCTCTTTGTCCCTCCCTGTCTGTCTCTTTAACACACACACGCCCAAATCAGTTCACAGTTGATGTTGTTTAAAATAGTTATTTTTCATTTTAAAAAAAGTAAAAAAAAATAATAATCTGTTCATGTTCATTTTTACAAATCTATACAATTGGCCAGAATATGGTTGTTCATATTTACAAATCTATACAATTGGCCAGAATATGGTTGTTCATTTTTACAAAGCCATACAGATAGCTGTGTTTACCTTTTCTATAAATTATTTTCAAATTCTGTTTTCAGGCAAAATGTCTATCACTGTTCATTTTCACAAATCTATACAAGAGGGCAGAATATGGGAAGTCTATAAAAATTTCTTATTACCAATAACTTGCATCAATGTTTTCAGTAGCCTCTATCAAAAGCTCCTGCTTGCTTGTTGTGAATTATGCTCAGGTGCACATATTTCCAATTCAACCATGAGGCAAAAAATGTGGTAAAAGCTCTTGTTGATCCTGCAATCTGAACAAATACCAAGATGCTGTATTTTCAGCTGATATTTCATTTGTTTATGGAAATGCATATTGTTTATGCAGTGTTGAGGAATGTGAAAGAACACCCTTGATTATTTTTACTGTGATAACTTATTTTGCTTTTGTAAGCCAACACTTTTGAGATCAGTCAATAAATGCTTCTGGCATTGACTTATATGCTGCCCCTGTCTTCATGTTGTTGCTGGACATATCTTTTTTAAAATGTGTGTAGGTCACCTAAATCATCAGAAAAATTGCCCCCCCTGAGAATTTTTTCAGGAGCCGCCACTGTGTAAGGGCAATTACTTTTTTCACACAGGGGAATTGGGTGTTGCATAACTTTGTTTATTAAATAAATATGTAATTGTTGTGTTATTTGTTCACTTATGTTCCCTTTATCTAATATTAGGTTTTGGTTGATGATCTGATAACATTCAGTATCACAAATATGCAAAAGTAGAGAAAATTAGAAAGGGGGCAAATACTTTTTCATAGCACTGTATTTGTTCAGACATATAACGTTCAGACATATAACGTTTGTATGTGAAAACTACTTCTACTATGCATACAGAATAATTTTTCTAAAGATTGACAACATTTTTATCCATTCGACAGGAGTGGATTTGTCTTCTGTCAAACTTTCTTTATTGCAACAAATGATGATGGAAACGGTGTATTTCTAATAAATGATGATTGCCGAATCATTTTGAAGGTAAGAGGGAAACATGATGTCACCTCGTAACTATAAAGCGCCACGTTTCATTCTAAATGCCTACATCTTGCAATATAAATGTTTTCAACTATACAAACATAATGTTTCTTTGCAGGACAAGAATTGTCCTGACTTTCAAGAATGCCTGGCTACTGCTTCGCCTGGCTTTTCTGGTTGGCTGGATGCAAGTTTCGCCATCCAATTATTTCAGATCTACGGGAGTGAACGTTTCACCATGGCAAGGGACCTTGGCGATACGTTGGCACATGACAATTATTAGAATATGGCAAATATGAGTCAATTATTGCATTCTATCAATGCTGGCTTTCGCGGGCTAACTTAGACATTAAAACAGAGGTCAGAGGGCATTTTTTTTAGGTGTGATGTCATTTCGTCCTGTTTTCATCGACGAGATAGTTCAACGGTGTCATGAATGTACATGTACTTACCTGGAGTGGCCTGAGGATGGCGCTGTTACTAATTACTACATGTGATCATCTGTACTTGCACTTGAACCAAGGACAAAATTGGGAGAGTGTGGATCCAGAAATTCAACCTTTATATCAGCGCGACTGGCATCGCAGAGAAATCCGAAAAAAAAGTGAAATGTGCCACATTCCTGCACGTAGCCGGAGATGATGCAATCAAGGTATTCAATACTTTTGATTTTGATGATGATGTAGATGACTTGGATGTATTAAAAGAGCTTTTCCGAATGTACTGTGAGGCAAGAAAAAAAGCTGACATACAGTACCAGTCAAAAGTTGACACCTACTCATTCAACGGTTTTTCTTTATTTTTTTTTATTTTTTTACATTGTAGAATAATAGTGAAGACATCAAACCTATGAAATAACACATATGGAATCATGTAGTAACCAAAAAAGTCTTAAACAAATCAAAATATATATTTTCTATTTGAGATTCATCAAATAGCCACCCTTTGCCTTGATGACAGCTTTGCACACAGAAGATCGCCCTATTTGGTGAAAGACCAAGTCCATATTATGGCAAGAACAGCTCAAATAAGCAAAGAGAAACGACAGTCTATCATTACTTCAAGACATGAAGGTCAGTCAATGTGGAACATTTCAAGAACTTCAAACGTTTCTTCAAGTGCAGTCGCAAAAACCATCAAGCGCTATGATGAAACTGGCTCTCACGAGGACCGCCACAGGAATGGAAGACCCAGAGTTCCCTCTGCTGGAGAGGATAAGTTCATTAGACTTAACCGCCTCAGAAATGGCAGCCCAAATACATGTTTCACAGAGTTCAAGTAACAGACACATCTCAACATCAGGAAACCACTACTAAAGGAGACCAATAAGAAGAAGAGACCTGCTTGGGCCAAGAAACACGAGCAATGGACATTAGACTGGTGGAAAATTTGTCCTTTGGTCTGTAGTCCAAATTTGAGATTTTTGGTTCAAACCGCCGTGTCTTTGTGAGACGCGGTGTGGGTGAACGGATGATCTCCACATGTGTATTTCCCACCGTAAAGCATGGAGGAGGAGATGTGATGGTGTGGGGGTGCTTTGCTGGTGACACTGTCAGTGATCTATTTAGAATTCAAGGCACACTTAATCAGCATGGCTACCACAGCATTCTGCAGCGATACGCCATCCCATCTGGTTTGGGCTTAGTGGGACTATCAATTGTTTTTCAACAGGACAATGACCCAACACACTTCCAGGCTGTGTAAGGGCTATTTGACCAAGAAGGAGAGTGATGGAGTGCTGCATCAGATGACCTGGCCTCCACAATCCCCCGACCTCAACCCAATTGAGATGGTTTGGGATGAGTTGGACCGCAGAGTGAAGGAAAAGCAGCCAACAAGTGCTCAGCATATGTGGGAACTCCTTCAAGACTGTTGGAAAAGCATTCCAGGTAAAGCTGGTTGAGAGAATGCCAAGAGTGTGCAAAGCTGTCATCAAGGCAAAGGGTGGCTACTTTGAAGAATCTCAAATATAAAATACATTTTGATTTGTTTAACACTGTTTTGGTTACTACATGATTCCATATGTGTTATTTCATAGTTTTGATGTCTTCACTATTATTCTACAATGTAGAAAATGGTAAAAATTAAGAAAAACCCTTGAATGAGTAGGTGTGTCCAAACTTTTGACTGGTATTGTACCTGAGGCTTATCTTTTTTTATGAGAGTGCAAGGACAAACAGAGTCAATTGATGCTTATGTGACTGATCTAAAAAAAAATAAAGAAAAAGACTGAGTTTCAACAACTTACAGAGTCACTGATACGGGACAGAGTTGTGTGTGGAATCACCAATGACCAAGTACGAGGCAGGTTACTCAGAGAACCAGATCTCCTGCTAGCTAGAGCAATAGCCGCGCTAGTGAAGTGAGCCAGAGCCAGCTGAAAATGCTTCGTGATGAAGTCGAGGTTCACAAGGTACATAAGCAAAAAAAAAAAAAAAAACACAGAAATGGCAAAAAGACGGTACCCAGCCAGTAAAACAGAGGTCTCAGGGAGAATGCGCACGTTGTGGGTACAAACATGAACCAATAAAGTGCCCAGCATACGGTCAGAAATGCAGTGCAGAAAAAAAATCATTACGTCAAAATGTGGTCCTTACCCACACGGGCAGAAAACCCGGAGGATTGACGGAATTGACAGGGAGACTACAGCAGGAAATGGGGACATGTTCATTGGGACAATTGAAGTGAAACAGAGTAGAGGACAGTGTGTGGCACAGCTAGTGAATGTCAATGAGGGAAAAAACACTGAGAAAGAGCAGTGGACAGAAACACTGACAATAAAACAACCACAAACGTACTGTTAAGCTGGATACAGGAGCTGATTGTAGCGTCTTGTCCTTGAGAGAGACTTGAAAACGCTGAAAGTGAAAGTGAGTGGCGATTCCATGCAAAAATCCAACTGCATTCTAGTGACGTATTCTGGCCACCAGATGGAGCCAAAATACATTAAAAATGTCAATACAAAGAGAAAGTGTTTGAACTGGAATTTCAAGTTATATAACAAGATGCACCTGCAATACCTGGAAGATCAGCTTGTATGCAAATGGTATTAATACAGAAAATATTCACAGTTAATAATAATAATAATAATATGCCATTTAGCAGACGCTTTTATCCAAAGCGACTTACAGTCATGCGTGCATACATCTTTTTTGTGTATGGGTGGTCCCGTGGATCGAACCCACTACCTTGGCGTTACAAGCGCCGTGCTCTACCAGCAGTTAAATTAGGATGGCCAGACACGAGAGGGGAAGCTGCAAAGTAAATTCAGCACTACTGAACATTCAGAGAGGACTTGACATACTCAGATGGACTGCCGTTCAAAAGTTCAAAACTTGTCGTTCCCCAGAAAACGAGAGAAGAAATTATGGGAATCATAAGGAACGAGCAAGGGATGTTCTGTTCTTTGCCAGGCATGGCTAAACAGATTGAAGACGTTGTAACAAAATGTGCAGTCTGCAACACACACACAAACAACAACCAAAAGAGAGCCGCTCATGTCTCATCCAATCACAGAGAGAGAGCTTGGGCCAAAGTTGGAGCGGACCTCTTCCATTACGACGACACAGAATATCTACTATGTGTGGATTACTGCTCAAAATACCCAGAAATCTCAGAGCTCAGTGGGACAACAAGTAAACACATCCTTACAGCACTAAAGTCGATCTTGGCAAAGGCATGGGGTGCCCAACGTTTGTGCTCTGACAATGGAAGACAGTTGGTTAGTCAAGAAATGTCCGAGTTCTCTACCAGCTGGGAGTTCAAACATGTCACGTCGAGCCCTAGATTTCCACAGTCAAACGGCCAAGCTGAGAGAGCAGTTCAGACTGTGAAGAACCTGTTGAAAAAAAGCACGAGACAGCAACGGAGATCCTCACATAGCTCTCCCTGAGTACAGAAATACACCCCTGGATGGAGTAGGTCTCTCACCTGTCTCTCATCTGTCTCTCACCTGTCTCTCACCAGCACAAATACTAATGGGAAGGAGGCTGAAGACAAAGATTCCGACATCAAAGAGATTGTTAAAGCCAGGACTCTATCAGCATGTCAGGAGCCGGTCTCTCAAGCAGACAACAGAGACAAAAACACTACTTTGACCAAGGCACACGTAACCTTTCGGTCATGAAGGAAGGAGAATGAGTCAGGATCAGACAAGACAACACGTGGCAACTTGGAAAACACGAGCAGCCAAGGTCATACATAGTACAAACACCAAACGAGAGAATCTACAGAAGGAACTGGAGACACCTGTTAAAAACACATGAAACAACACCCCCGAGAGACACAGTCAGAAACCATAACGGACTTAACCTTATCCTGTGGAAAGGGAACCTGAAACAAGTAGTCATTTTCCCTTCGGTGGTATTTCCACCAAACTGACTTCTTGCGGAGAAAAATCAGTGCGTGATTACATGAATGTAATTATTTGCTTAAGTTTTCATGTACCGAATAAAAATCTAAAGTTCACTGTGATTCCATCGCATTTTCAACTCTACCGATTGTTTTTGTCACGAAAGCGGTTGCGTTAAATAGTGAATGTACCTACTCTGGTCTTGGCACCTGCGCTCAAGCCAACTGCTGGCAGATACAGGGCGGGTAGGCTAGTCTACATGATGAGATTATTATGGATAAGAGCGAGAATATTTGATTTGTCAAAAGGCAGTCAAGCATCGATCATCACGTCACCAGAATAAGACCCTCTGTATTTATTGGAAAGGAGCATGGAGCTCAGCACCGTGCACTTTCACCACCCTGTGAAGTTCATCATAATTTATTTAATCTGTAGCCTAATAAACTGCATGGTTTCCCGAGTCGTAGTGGGAGGACCATACACCATATCATCACGTGACTCCAAGTTTACTTCCATATGATGGTTAGTATATCAGTATTTGCTCATAAAAAGGTGTTTCCATCGCCATTTCTCGCATAAATAAAATACATTTTTTACCGACACAAGAAGATCACACCATGTTGAATGAAAGAAATTATCTGTAGCCATTTACAAAATTGTACCGAAACGTCCTGTTTTCAACACACCTGTCTTGATTTTTTTTTTTATACGGTATGACTTCTGACGTTTCAATCCACAGTTTTTATGCGAGTAAAGTCATACCGTATTTTTAAAAAATCCATAATAATCTCATCATGTATTGTAGACTAATCTACCTGCAGAGCCTACCCACACTGTATCTGCCAGCTGTTGGCTAGAGCTCACTTGGGAAGACCAGACTAGGTACATTTGCAATTTAACACAACAGTTTTTTGTGACAAAACTATTGGTAGAGTTGAAAATGCGATGGAAACACATTGAACATAAGATTTTTTATTCGGTACATGAAAACTTAAGCGGAAAATGTACATTTTGTGTGCGCTATCACACACTGATGTTTATCCGCAACAAGTCAGTTGGGGAAATGCGCATCTTTTCTTTATGCAACCTAGCTTTTGAAAGAATTGTTAATTTTCCCCCTTTTTATTGCCCCCCAACACAAGCATGAATTCTGTAGCCATAGGGCCTAAACTCAGGCAGTGAGGGAGTAATTTGTTTAGAAGGCTCTGGATCCTGTCACGGTAAACTGATTTAGAAGGCTCTGGATCCTGTCACGGTGAACTGATTTAGAAGGCTCTGGATCCTGTCATGATGAACTGATTTAGAAGGCTCTGGATCCTGTCACGGTAAACTGATTTAGAAGGCTCTGGATCCTGTCACGGTGAACTGATTTAGAAGACTCTGGATCCTGTCACGGTAAACTGATTTAGAAGGCTCTGAATCCTGTCACGTGAACTGATTTAGAAGGCTCTGGATCCTGTCACGTGAACTGATTTAGAAGGCTCTGGATCCTGTCATGATGAACTGATTTAGAAGGCTCTGGATCCTGTCATGATGAACTGATTTAGAAGACTCTGGATCCTGTCACGATGAACTGATTTAGAAGGCTCTGGATCCTGTCACAATGAACTGATTTAGAAGGCTCTGGATCCTGTCATGATGAACTGAGCCGTTCGCTGGCAGAGAACATTCCCACTTCATTAGAATACCTATTGTTTCCCTGATCCAGAATCTCTGCAAACTTTCATTGTAATTAATCAGTGGATTATCATCAGGCCAGACCACATGCCTGTCTTTTCTATTTCATTGGAACAATTAAGTGTGTATGTATGTATGTGAGAGAGAGAGAGAGAGAGAGAGAGAGAGAGAGAGAGAGCGAGAGAGAGAGAGAGAGAGAGAGAGAGAGAGAGACTGACTGACTGACTGTGCCCATCTCTGTCCTTCCTCTGTTCCCCTTCACACTGCTCTACTGCTCTGGCCTGAAACCCAGATGGAGGAAGAGAGTCAGGATGTGTTGTAGGACAAACAAGTAAACACTAAACAAATGTTAACAATTGGCTGGAAAATAAACATGCTCCATAACACATGATTGAGGGAGAATATTTGCACTGAAGGCTACTTTTTATTGGAAAGCAAAAAGCACTGACATAAACAGTGGACAAAACATTAAAAACACCTGCTCTTTCCATGACAGACTGTCCAGGTGAATCCAGGTGAAAGCTATGCTCCCTTATTGATGTCACCTGTTAAATCCACTTCAATCAGTGTAGATGAAGGGGAGGTGACAGGTTAAATAATGATTTTTAAGCCTTGAGACAATTGAGACATGAATTGTGTATGTGTGCCATTCAGAGGGTGATTGGGAAAGACAAAATATTTAAGTGCCCTTGAACGGGGTATGGTAGTAGGTGCCAGGCGCACCGGTTTGAGTGTGTCAAGAACTGCAACGCTGCTGGGTTTTTCACCCTCAACAGTTTCCCGTGTGTAGAATAGTCCACCACCCCAAAGGACATCCATCCAACTTGACACAACTGTGGGAAGCATTGGAGTCAACATGGGCCAGCATCCCTGTGGAACGCTTTCGACACCTTGTAGAGTCCATGCCCCGACGAATTGAGGCTGTTCTGAGGGCAAAATGGGGGTAAGCAACTCAATATTAGGAAGGTGTTCCTAATGTTTTGTACACTGTGTAGATGCATTCCTCTGTGCTGTGAAAGGGAAGGGCATTATTGCGCTTTTTAAAAATGTATAGCTCGTTGTAAACATTTAAACTGTGAAATGTTATTTCCGAAGTACACTCTCCTACGTATTTATTTGGACAGGGAAGCTAAAACATTTAATTTGGCTCTATACTCCAGCATTTTGTACAGGACAGAATGTCACCTTTTTATTTGAGGGTATTTTCATGCTGTTTTACTGTTTAGAAATTAAATCACTTTATGTATCTTTTGAAAGAGTCATAAGTATTTGGACAAATTCACTTATATGTGCATTAAAGTAGTCAAAAGTTTAGTATTTGGTCCCATATTCCTAGCATGCAATGACTACATCAGGCTTGTGACTCTACAAATGTGTTGGATGCATTTGCAGTTTATTGTGGTTGTGTTTCAGATTATGTTGTGCCCAATAGAAATGAATGGTACATAATGTATTGTGTCCTTTTGGAGTCACTTTTATTGTAAATAAGAATATAATGTTTCTCAACACTACTACATTAATGTGTACGCTACCATGATGACGGGAATAATGATAAGTGAGAAAGTTAGATGTACAAATATCACAACCCTCAAATGCTAACTTCCCCTCATGACAGGTTCATTGTAATTGCTGAAATGGAACGGTATCAAACACATTAAACATATGGAAACCACTTGTTTAATTTCACTTCCATTTATTCCATTCCAGCCATTACAATGAGCCCGTCCTCCTATAGCTCCTCCAACCAGCCTCCTCTGCACCAGACATCTTCTCTGCCCTGCGTCCCCAGGGAGCTGGAGCCCTTCTCCGAGATGGTCAGCGAACAGGGACACCTACTTCGCCAACACCACGACCAGCTGGCACAACTGGGGACGGCTATGGATGAGGCCCTCCACGTTCTTCAACGTCTCCACATTCCCCCGAGGGGCATCACCTCCAAAAAGCGGAGGATTCTCTACCACAAGTCGACCCAGTGAGCCAGCACCCCAGCCCATCCAACAGTCTGCCCAGGTCAGTGATGCCCATTTGTCCCTCCCGGACAAATATGACGGGTCTCCCTCCAAATGCCGTGGCTTCCCACTCCAGTGCTCCCTCTATTTCCCTCATCAGATGGGAGCCTTCACCACCGAGAGGTCCAAGGTTTCCACGGTTATAACCCCTGCTGACCGGACGGGTGTTGGACTGTTTACGGCCGTCTGGGAGAGAGGAGGAGCTGGGTTCCTATGAGGGGTTCATGGCTCTGTTCAGGGGGGTCTTCGACCATCCACCGGAGGGCAGAGATGGGGGCTGAGCGCCTACTCCAACTACGGAAGGATGGCCAGACCACGGCGGAGTACACAATCACCTTTCGGACAGTGGCAGCATCCAGTGGATGGAATGAGCCGGCACTCTACACCCTATTCAGAAGAGGATTGCGTGAAGAGGTCCAGACGGAGTTGGCGTGCTGAGACGACAATCTAACCTCGGACACGCTCATCGTGATGGCCATCTATCTGGATAACCTTCTTCGGGAGCATCTGCACCCCCATCGCCTCTCTCCCTCCTTTGTTGACCATTCTGAGTCAGAGCCTGAACCCATGGAGGTAGGGGCCACACGCCTCCCCGCGGCTGAGCGACGCCGTCGGAGACAGTTGGGGCTCTGTCCCTACTGCGGCCAGGAGGGGAACTAGCTTCAACAGTGTCCGGTACGTCCCAACCCAGACTCCATGAGAGCAGAGGGACTGCCCAGTGGTCATCCGTCTCCTGGGTTAGGCGTGAGTACTCCATCATCATCACTTTCCGCCAAACCTTTTTTAGTATTGATCTCACTAGCTGGCTGTCCCTCATCTATTGTTTCTACAGCTCTAGTGGATTCTGGTACCTCGGGGGGATTTTATTGACCAGGCCCATGCCTCCTCCCTGTACATCACCTCATACCCGCTCTCCTCTCTGTTTCCGGTCCAAGCGTTGGATGTCGACCATTGGGATCCGGCACCATTACGCACGTCGCAGCTCCACTCACCCTCACCGTGGGACCCAAGCACCAGGAAAGCCTTTCCTCATCACCTCCGCACCCGTGCACAAAGTCATCCTTGGCCTCCCGTGGCTCCAACTCCATAATCCCACTATCTCCTGGTCAGAGAGGAGAATTACCGCCTGGGGACCAGGATGTCGGAGGACCTGTTTTCCCGCACCCTGTGGTTCCACGTCGGTGGAGGGCCCTGTGAGTGTCCGCCAGCCCATCAGTCGGTCCTCCTCCGCTGGACACCCAGGTATTACCCGCACCACTCAATCCTTTTCTGAGAAATGCTGGTGGCCCACTTTGGCACAGGACGTTGCACACTATGTCAACTCATGTTCAGTATGTACTCAATCTAAATCTCGCCGGCACGCTCAAGCAGGAAAACTCCTTCCCCATCCCGTGCCTCAGCGTCCCTGGTCTCATCTGGCCATTGATTTAGTCACTGATCTCCCCGCCTCAGAGACCACTATGATGACACACCAAATGATGACCACCAATCAGAGACCACTATGATGACACACCAAATGATGACCACCAATCAGAGACCACTATGATGACACACCAAATGCGTTTGATGGATCCTTTTTGTCTTCTTCTAATGCCTCTTAAAGGGACAGTAATCAAAATGTAACTGAAAGTAATCAGATTACATTACTGAGTTTGGGTAATCCAAAAGTTATGTTACTGATTACAATTCTGGACAGGCAAATAGTAACTGACATCATCTTCTGCACATCTATCACTCCAGTGTTAATACTAAATTGTAATTATTTTGCACTATGGCCTATTTATTGCCTTACCTCCATAACTTACTACATTTGCACACACTGTATATAGATTTTCTATTGTGTTACTGACTGTACGTTTTGTTTATCCCATATGTAACTCTGTGTTGTTGTTGTTTTTATCGCACTGCTTTGCTTTATCTTGGCCAGGTCGCAGTTGTAAATGAGAACCTGTTCTCAACTGGCTTACCTGGTTAAATAAAGATGAAATAAAGAAAATTAAAACTGTAACACACACTATATTACAAACAAACACGATGAAACACTGCCACCTAGTGCTCATTAAACAGTTTAGCGGTGTGAACAGACGCACTCTTGAACCATTCTATTGTCTGGTATGGACTTTAATCTATGGATTAATCTAAAATCCAAAATTAATGTGTAATCTATGGATAAAGATCAAGTTTGAGTAACATAGTCTCTCTCTCTCTCTCTCTCTCTCTCTCTCTCTCTCTCCAGTCTATCTCTCTCCAGTCTATCTCTCTCCAGTCTCTAGAGAGAGAGAGAGAGAGAGAGAGACTGGAGAGATAGAGACTGGAGAGAGAGAAAGAGACAGAGAGAGAGAGAGAAAAAGAGAGAGAGAGAGAGATGGCGAGAGAGAGAGAGAGAAAGAGAGAGAGAGAAAAGAGAGAGAGAGAGAGAGATGGCGATTGAGAGAGAGAGAGAGAGAGAGAGAGAGAGAGAGAGAGAGAGAGAGAGAGAGAGAGAGAGAGAGAGAGAGAGAGAGAGAGAGAGAGAGAGAGAGAGAGAGAGCGAGAGAGAGAGATACTATTCCCAAAATTTCAAATAGAGCAGCAGCTAATGAAAAAATGAGTTTTTAGAGTGAAGTACATCGGAAAAAAAACAAAAGAAAACTGCAAGACTGAATAAGAGACAAAACAAGCAACAAACAAAGAAGTAAGGCTTTTGAAAAAGTAACTATTTTTCATAAAACTGTCCAGTTATCTTAGCTAGCTGAATTGTTTACCAGTTGCTAAGCAGTTGCTAGGGACTCTCCTGGAAGAAGCTAGCTAGCTAACAAAGAATATCTAGTTAACTGAAGAAAAGAAAGACAAAATAAGACAAAATAAGGACAGAAGACAAAGGACATCAAAGTAAAACAGTCCTCTAAAAGACACAAGAGAGAATAATACAAGAAACAACGCTTCTATTGCAACATTGTGTGAAATTGTTTACCCACCAGACATCCAGACGGAGAAAGCTAAGAAAAGTTTCAAAGGTTTGATGATGGGACAGAACCATGAATGCCTGTTTGCAGATCTTACCAGTTGCAAAACAAGAGCAAATGTAATATTTAATACCAAACAAGGGCACATATGAAAAAGGGTTATTTGCAACAATTTCCCTTTCTCAAAAAAGAGAGGCATCAGCCAAGGATGTCAGATCAGCATTTTTGAAGAAGCTGACCAGAGCAACACGTATCAAACAGTAAACGTATATAATAATGGAACTGTATTGATACAAGGCAATGATTCAAGCCTCCAGGATTTTGAGAATATGTTTGCTACCCTAAAAGCAGAAGCTGAACTCATCTCAGAAACTGAGGAAAAAGTCAAGGAGGGAGATGGAGAAAAGCAGGCCCCAACGGTCTCTGTGACACAGCAAGAAGCCCTCAGTGTCCCTCTACCTACCTCACCTGCAGCAGACAAAGCCAAGGACATGCCTACGACACCAAGAACACCTGCTATGCAACGTTTCCACAACACCCTCTCTCTAATTGAATCAGAGGTCATAGAATTCAGAGAGAGGGAGGAGGACACTGTCCAGAAACTAAAAGAAGAGATGAAACAGTTCAGTCAGACAAATTATGACCTCAGAGACCATCTGAGCACAACAAGAAAGGAGCTAGAACAAAGAGAGAGGTACATTGACACCCTCAACCAGCAGCTAGTCAATATGTCCTCTGCATCTAGAGAACATGTCCACCAGCCTGGTACAACACAAGCAGAACCTGAGACCAGCATGGCCTCCACCACACAGCCTGATGACACTGCACCCGCCTACCAGTCTGCTCCAGCCCAGGTCAGCTAACCAGCCACCCAGTGTGCTCCAGCCCAGGTCAGCCAACCAGCCACCCAGTCTGCTCCAGCCCAGGTCAGCCAACCAGCCACCCAGTCTGCTCCAGCCCAGGTCAGCCAACCAGCCTCCCAGTCTGCTCCAGCCCAGGTCAGAATACCAGCCTCCCAGTCTGCTCCAGCCCAGGTCAGCCAACCAGCCTCCCAGTCTGCTCCAGCCCAGGTCAGCCAACCAGCCTCCCAGTCTGCTCCAGCCCAGGTCAGAATACCAGCCTCCCAGTCTGCTCCAGCCCAGGTCAGCCAACCAGCCTCCCAGTCTGCTCCAGCCCAGGTCAGCCAACCAGCCTCCCAGTCTGCTCCAGCCCAGGTCAGCCAACCAGCCTCCCAGTCTGCTCCAGCCCAGGTCAGCCAACCAGCCTCCCAGTCTGCTCCAGCCCAGGTCAGCCAACCAGCCTCCCAGTCTGCTCCAGCCCAGGTCAGAATACCAGTCTCCCAGTCTGCTCCACCCAGACAGTCACCCACAACTGCAATCCTTATTGATTC
Source organism: Coregonus clupeaformis (assembly GCF_020615455.1). Lineage (NCBI taxonomy): Eukaryota > Metazoa > Chordata > Actinopteri > Salmoniformes > Salmonidae > Coregonus > Coregonus clupeaformis. The sequence goes on from NC_059198.1 coordinate 72,882,350, forward strand.
AAATGGGAAGTTCTTATTCCAGGAAAGATTATTCCCTAGACACCAGGTGTATAAGTTCTACAACTGAGAGTGCAATGCAGCTACTCAGTCAGACCAGGATGGACACCCCCGACAACATCATCATCCACACTTCCCAGGAAAGTTGATCGAAAAAATAAATCAACAGATCACTGTGGACTGTGCCTCACTGCTCAACGTCAGAACGGCTCACCACCCCACTCTGACATGTGAACATTTATACGATAATGTACATCTTGATCAGGACAGTATCAGACCCTTTGCCAAGGATCTAAAGGATGCAACACTTGGCAGGGACCCACACACCCATCACCTCAGCAACAGAGCCCCGGCCAATCACAACACAGCTCTACTAGACGCGGCCCATCACAACACAGCTCTACCAGACCAGGCCCATCACAACACAGCTCTACTAGACCCGGCCCATCACAACACAGCTCTACTAGACCCGGCCCATCACAACACAGCTCTACTAGACCCGGCCCATCACAACACAGCACTGCCCACTACTCCAGGGTCGGGCAGAACACTGTCCTTCAGAGAAGTACACCACATGATGCAGTCCACACCATGTATCATTCAGATCATCAGCCTACATATGCTGAGGTAACCTCTGGCAAAAGACACCTAGAACTATCAGAGATTGGAGAGGTGCCCCAACTACTGCATCTAATATGCATACTACTGGGATAGACAGACCCTTTCATTCACACGCACACACACACACACACACACACACACACAGGGTTGCAGATTGCATTGTACTTATTTTTTGGGCCATTCTTATTAATTTGTTTACAACTATCCTTTATTTTAATGCCACTGGTATTTTAATAATAGTGATGTGTAATGGTGTGTGTGTGTGTATATGTATATGTATGTATATATGTGTATGTGTATATATGTATGTGTATATATATGTGTGTTTGTGTGTATGTGTATATGTATGTATGTATGTATATATATACAGTGGGGAAAAAAGTATTTAGTCAGCCACCAATTGTGCAAGTTCTCCCACTTAAAAAGATGAGAGAGGCCTGTAATTTTCATCATAGGTACACGTCAACTATGACAGACAAATTGAGAAAAAAAAATCCAGAAAATCACATTTATGAATTTATTTGCAAATTATGGTGGAAAATAAGTATTTGGTCACCTACAAACAAGCTAGATTTCTGGCTCTCACAGACCTGTAACTTCTTCTTTAAGAGGCTCCTCTGTCTTCCACTCGTTACCTGTATTAATGGCACCTGTTTGAACTTGTTATCAGTATAAAAGACACCTGTCCACAACCTCAAACAGTCACATTCCAAACTCCACTATGGCCAAGACCAAAGAGCTTTCAAAGGACACCAGAAACAAAATTGTAGACCTGCACCAAGCTGGGAAGACTGAATCTGCAATAGGTAAGCAGCTTGGTTTGAAGAAATCAACTGTGGGAGCAATTATTAGGAAATGGAAGACATACAAGACCACTGATAATCTCCCTCGATCTGGGACTCCACGCAAGATCTCACCCCGTGGGGTCAAAATGATCACAAGAACGGTGAGCAAAAATCCCAGAACCACACGGGGGGACCTAGTGAATGACCTGCAGAGAGCTGGGACCAAAGTAACAAAGCCTACCATCAGTAACACACTACGCCGCCAGGGACTCAAATCCTGCAGTGCCAGACGTGTCCCCCTGCTTAAGCCAGTACATGTCCAGGCCCGTCTGAAGTTTGCTAGAGTGCATTTGGATGATCCAGAAGAGGATTGGGAGAATGTCATATGGTCAGATGAAACCAAAATATAACTTTTTGGTAAAAACTCAACTCGTCGTGTTTGGAGGACAAAGAATGCTGAGTTGCATCCAAAGAACACCATACCTACTTTGAAGCATGGGGGTGGAAACATAATGCTTTGGGGCTGTTTTTCTGCAAAGGGACCAGGACGACTGATCCGTGTAAAGGAAAGAATGAATGGGGCCATGTATCGTGAGATTTTGAGTGAAAACCTCCTTCCATCAGCAAGGGCATTGAAGATTCAAATGAGGAGATAGACAGATGGGTCAGGGGAAAAATAGAGAATGTCCACTTGGGAGAGATGAGGATTCCTGTGCCATCACCCCGCTGACCAGATGCTCTCGGGGTATGCAAGAACACATGGTCAGACGAGGAGAGAGCAGTAGGAGTAGCAGTGTTTTCAGTGGTAATCCATGTTTCCGTCAGCGCCAAGAAGTCGAGGGACTGGAGGGTAGCATAGGCTGAGATGAACTCTGCCTTGTTGGCCGCAGAACGGCAGTTCCAGAGGCTGCCGGAGACCTGGAACTCCACGTGGGTCGTGCGCGCAGGGACCACCAGGTTAGAGTGGCAGCAGCCACGCGGTGTGAGGCATTTGTATAGCCTGTGCAGAGAGGAGAGAACAGGGATAGACAGACGCATAGTTGACAGGCTACAGAAAATGGCTACAATAATGCAAAGGAGATCGGAATGAAATGAACTAAACATCTGGGAAAGCGAGAGAGCGGGGCCTCCTTCACTTACGTTTCACTGAAATATAACTCTCCCAACTTCCACCTCAGAAAGTTCCACCTCACTTTTTAAGAGATCTGTGCCTCAAGTGGGGGGTGCCAAGCATTTTTGGGGGTGGGCCCGGCCCCCTATGGCCCGCCCATAGCGACGGGTGTGGTCCTCTTAAGCACGTTATTTCAATATTTCCTAGCTCTGAATTGACGCAGGTTACACTTTTGCAAAGCTACTCGGTTAAAAATAAGAGCATGAATGACAATAAAGGTATGACTTGAATTATATGCATAATGATGTAGTAAACAATATCGCTCAGCGTGGGAACTTTTGGTGGGGGGGGGAAGTAGCCTTTATAAGTCTCCATGGCGGGTAAAGACCATCACTTCGTTGTCTTGTTGGGAATAGTAATAATTCATGACAGTACGCATTGTATTAGTCTAACAGTTGTTTTTCATTTTGTTTCCCACATTAAACAGACATTTGAGAAGGATTTTGAGAAGCGAATTGCTTTCAGTTGTACCAATGATGCACAGACACACTAAAGCTGTACAGTGTAGTTAGAAAAGTCAGTTTACATTATTTGCAGATGTGTTCCCTTTTATTTACAAATCGAAAAATGTAACATTTGAAATGAATGTGGCAGAACAGTTAAGCCAAGAGTTCCTGTGGGAGTCTTCTCCTTCAGTCTTTTTTGCCTCCTATGCCTCGTTTCCCATTAGATGGGATTTTCCCAATGCCAACTTCACCTGAGACAGCCACTATCCAGTGTCATGTGTTGCTGAATTACAGATCTCGCTATCCCAATGTCGCTGCTGTACATGGTGCTGAAATATCCCATCTCGGCTATTTGCATACATAGGACCATCCACACTTGACACCACACACACAAGTTAATGCTTTTTCTCTCACACACTTTTGAACATTGCACAACCTGCAACAAGACACTGAAACAACACTTAATTTCAAGTTTGTTTTTTTCTGAATAAGATGAAATCAATGTGTGGAAGGAGATTGGACAATGTATAGGCATTCCCTATAGCTGTTTTTGACTGGAGCATGATCAGATTGCTTTGTTTGAGCCAGAATGGAAATTTGGTCTGAGAAACGACGCCCATTATAGCATGACTATTTCAGACAGAATTCATTTTATGTTATCTGTAAAAATATAAATAAGGCAATGTTTATATGACCCCATTTCAAACAGTCACTTATTTATCACTTTCTTGCAGATATACAGTGCATTCAGAAAGTATTCATACCCCTTAACTTATTCCACATGTTGTTTTCTTACAGCCTGAATTCAAAATTGATTCAATTATAATATTTTCTCTCACACAGCTACACACAATACCCCATAATGACAAATTGAAAACACGCTTTTGACATTTTTGCAAATGTATTGGGAATTACATACAGAAATATCTCATTTACATAAGTATTCCCACCCCTTAGTCGATTAAAGCTGTGTGACGACCCTCCCACTCTGTCTGCCGTATTCTCTCTTTGCTCTTGTTTCTTTATTAGGATGCCGGTGGGCGGAGTTGGGAGGGTCGTCAGCTACATGGGAAACACCTGGGCCGGGTGTGTCCCAGCATAAATGGACCTCTTCCACATTCATGAAAGAGACTCTCTCCAGGCAGATACTTTGACTTTGGTTGTGGTATTTTTGTGGTCTTTTTGGTTGTTTGCTTTGGCACCTCTCAACACTTTTCCATATTACATTTATGCAAGCAAACACTCACTTACACTACTGATTACTGATTACACACCCCATTGTTATTTCAGTTAGTTTACTTTAGTTAATAAATATATACTTTAAGTATTCCTTGTCTCCACGTGTCTCCCTTTTGTTACGAACTTGAGCCGGTTCGTGACAGCTGTGTCTTACTTGGTAAATCTCCAAGAGCTTTGCACAACTGGATTGTAAAATGTATGCATTATACATTAAATAGACAGCCATTTTATTTTTTGCCATAGGTTTTCAAGCCGAATTAAGTCAAAACTGTAACTAAGCCACTCAGAAACATTCAATGTCGTCTTGGTAAGCAACTCCAGTGAATATTTGGCCTTGTGTTTTAGGTTATTGTCCTGCTGAAGAGGGAATTTGTCTCCCAGTGTCTGTTGGAAAGCAGACTGAACCAGGTTTTCCTCTAGGAATCTGCCTGTACTTAGCTCTATTCCGTTTCTTTTTATCCTAAAAAAGTCTCTATTCCTTGCCAATGACATGCATACCCATAACATGATGCAGCCACCACCATGCTTGGAAATATGAAGAGTGGTACTCAGTGATGTGTTGTGTTGGATTTGCCCCAAACATTACGCTTTGTATTCAGGGCATAAAGTTCATTTCTTTGCCACATTATTTGCAGTTTTACTTTAGTGCCTTATTGCAAACACAATGCATGTACAGGTTTCCTTCTTTTACATTTACATTTTAGTCATTTAGCAGACGCTCTTATCCAGAGCGACTTACAGTTAGTGAGTGCATACTCTGTCAATTAGGTTAGTATTGTGGAATAACTACAATGTTGATGATTCATCCTCAGTTTTCTCCTATCAAAGCATTAAACTTTCTAACTGTTTTAAAGTCACCATTGGCCTCATGGTGAAATCCCTGAGCGTTTTCCTTCCTCTCTGGCAGCTGAGTTAGGATGGACACCTGTATTTTTGTGGTGACTGGGTTTATTGATACACCATCCAAAGCGTAATTAATACCTTCACCATGCTCAAAGGAATATTCAATGTCTGCTTTATTTGTACCCACCGCATTCTTATTGGCAGACTAAATAGCCTTGGTTTCTCAAATGACTGCCTCGCCTGGTTCACCAACTACTTCTCAGATAGAGTTCAATGTGTCAAATCGGAGGGCCTGTTGTCTGGACCTATGGCAGTCTCTATGGGGGTGCCACAGGGTTCAATTCTTGGGCCGACTCTTTTCTCTGTGTATATCAATGACGTCGCTCTAGCTGCTGGTGACTCTCAGATCCACCTCTACGCAGACGACACCATTTTGTATACATCTGGCCCTTCATTGGACACTGTGTTAACAAACCTCCAAACGAGCTTCAATTCCATACAACACTCCTTCAGTAGCCTCCAACTGCTCTTAAACACTAGTAAAACTAAATGCATGCTCTTCAACCGAACGCTGCTTGCACCCGCCCACCCGACTAGAATCACTACTCTCGACGGGTCTGACCTAGAGTATGTGGACAACTACAAATATCTAGGTGTCTGGTTAGACTGTAAACTCTCCTTCCAGACTCACATAAAGAATCTCCAATCCAAAGTTAAATCTAGAATCGGTTTCCTATTTCGCAACAAAGCCTCCTTCACTCATGCTGCCAAACATGCCCTCGTAAAACTGACTATCCTACCGATCCTTGACTTCGGCGATGTCATTTACAAAATAGCCTCCAACACTCTACTCAGCAAATTGGATGTAGTCTATCACAGTGCCATCCGTTTTGTCTCCAAAGCCCCATATAATACCCACCACTGTGACCTGTACGCTCTTGTTGGCTGGTCCTCACTACATATTCGTCGTCAAACCCACTGGCTCCAGGCCATCTATAAATCACTGCTAGGCAAATCCCCGCCTTATCTTAGCTCATTGGTCACCATAGCAACACCCACCCGTAGTCTGCGCTCCAGCGGGTATATCTCACTGGTCATCCCCAAAGCCAACACCTCCTTTGGCCGCAGTTCCTTCCAGTTCTCTGCTGCCAATGACTGGAACAAATTGCAAAAATCTCTGAAGCTGGAGACACTTATCTCCCTCACTAACTTTAAGCATCAGTTGTCAGAGCACCTTACCGATCACTGCACCTGTACACAGCCCATCTGAAATTGGCCCGCCCAACTACCTCATCCCTATATTGTTATTTATTTTGCTCATTTGTACCCCAGTATCTCTATTTGCACATCATCTCTTGCACATCTATCATTCCAGTGTTAATACTAATTGTAATTATTTTGCACTATAGCCTATTTTATTGCCTTACCTCCATAACTTGCTAAATTTGCACACTGTATATTATATGTATTTCTGTTGTATTTTTGACTTTGTTTTGTTTTACCCCATATGTAACTCTGTGTTTGTTTTTATCGCACTGCTATGCTTTATCTTGGCCAGGTCGCAGTTGTAAATGAGAACTTGTTCTCAACTGGTTTACCTGGTTAAATAAAGGTGAAATAAATAAATAAAATAAAAATCTACCAAAAGGTGCCCTTCTTTGTGAGGCATTGGAAAACCTCCCTGGTCTTCATGGTTGAATCTATGTTTGAAATTCACTGCTCGACTGAGGGACCTAATAGATAATTGCATGTGTGGGGTACAGAGATTATGTAGTCGTTCAAAAATCACTATTATTGCACACATAGTGAGTCCATCTAACTGATTATGTGACTTGTTAAGCACATTTTTACTCCTGAGCTTATTTAGGCTTGCCATAACAAAGGGGTTGAAAACGAATTGATTAGATTACTAGATACTAGACTCTGTCAATATGTTTTTGGAAGTGGCTCTGCATTTCTTGCATACATATCATATTTATGTAAGGATTATGATGACTTTCTAAAAGGACAAAGCTGTTTCTGTGTGTTCCCTTGTCTCCACTGTCACCACATCCCTCGATGCGTGCAAACAGAGCATCTATATCAGGGATGGGCAACTCCAGTCCTCGGGACCTGATTGGTGTTACACTTTTTCCCCAGCCCCAGCTAACACGTTTGACTCTAATAATCAAGTGCTCATGGGTTTCAGTTTAGAATGCAATAAGTTTAATCATCTGTGTTTGCTAGGGATGGGGAAAAAGTGTGACACCACTCCGACCCCCAAGGACTGGAATTGTCCATCCCTGATCTATATGGTAGGACCAGTACCAGACCTGAATGAATGTGTCTGTTTTGAATATTCACGGAGACAGAATGATGTGGTTGATAGCAGAGACGTCACGCCCAAAGGGGGCACAGGGTCACTTGCCCCCTCAGATTTGTGATGTTTAAATTTGTCTTGTTATATTTTCTCTGTCATACTACTAACCATGAAGTTGGCTTTAGCTAGCCCAGATAATATCCCAATCTCCCAACCTAATAACTACACTGAACAAAAATATAAACGCAACATGTAAAGTGTTGGTCCCATGTTTCATGAGCTGAAATAAAAATCCCAGAAATGTTCCATTCTCACAAAAAGCTTATTACTCTCAAATTGTGTACACAAATTTGTTTACATCCCTGTAAGCGAGCATTTCTCCTTTGCCAAGATAATCCATCCACCTGACAAATATGGCATATCAAGAAGCTGATTAAACAGCATGATAATTACACAGGTGCACCTTGTGCTGAGGACAATAAAATGCCACTCTAAAATGTGCAGTTTTGTCACACAACACAATGCCACAGATGTTTTGAGGCAGCGTGCAATTGGCTTACGGACTGCAGGAATGTCCACCAGAGCTGTTGCCAGATACGTTTATGTTAATTTCTCAACCATAAGCCAAGGCGGCTTTAGAGAATTTGGCAGTACTTCTAACTGGCCTCACGACTTCAGACCACTTGTAAAGCAGCGTATGGGCGAGCTGTTGGCTGATGTCAACGTTGTGAATGCTCCATGGTGGCAGTGGGGTTATTGTATGGGCAGGCATAAGCTACGGACAATGAACACAATTGCATTTTATCGATGACAATTTGAATGCACAGAGATACCTTGGGATAGTGTACGTGCACAAAGTGAGTTTGTAACATGTATATCATTCTTACTTGTTGTTCTTTATAGTTACTACCATTGCCTATTGTAAGTTGCCTCTCTGTGTTTTACTGTGTTGTGTAATACTCCGCAGGTAGCATTATGCCATTAATACAGCCCTTCCTTTGTTAATAGCGTTGTTGCTCTACTTGTGCTATCAGTTATTGTGCATATTCATTACCCCTGTTATCTGTCCATTACAGGACCACTATCATTCCACTACCTTTCCATGTCCATTTCATCCGTGTGTGTCAATAAAGTATCCTTGAATGTAACTCTGAGGTTGCCTTATTCCATTCTTACCGGGGGAGGTGAAAGCGCAACCTGGTCTCAGAACATTTCGTATTATTCTGTATGTACAAAGCTGTGATCAAGGCAAAGGGTGGCTACTTTGAAGAATCTCAAATCTGAAATATATTTTGATATGTGTAACACGTTTTTGGTTACTACATGATGCCATATGTGTTATTTAATAGTTTTGATGACTTCACTGTTATTCTACAATGTAGAAAATACACAAGACACAGAGGAGGAGAAACTATCCAACACCCTGGGAGAGAGAACGAGTGACCTCAGTCGAACTCACAGCCAGAAAGATGGGTTAGATACAGGAGAGGAAGAGGTTACCCTGGATGCCATCACCCCTGCTCCTGTGAGCAAGGAATGAGAGGGGAAGCCTTCTAATCAGGCCAACGGGCAGGCTGAGCAAGAGGTCATAGTGATAATGATTCACACCCAGAGAGAGACAGACAACCCATACAACCTCTTGGCTGAGATTAACCACACAGAGGTAGAGGCAGAGGGCCTTCAGGGCAAGCCAGTCAGCCTGCCTGCTCTGATCCTCAAGTCAATTGTATTTAAATTCATATTCATTAAAGATTTTTAGTCAAGACTTGAAAAGTGCCATTTATTTCAAATGATAATTATTCAGTGTCTGCAACCCTCAAGAACCAGGGTGAGTCTGGGTCCCCCTTTAACTGGGCAAACACAACTTGCATATCGTCATAGACTAGGCCTAAACGTTAATCTTTTAACCTTGCTTAAATAAAACAATGCATTTTTAATAGTGAGAAAGAGTTGCGCTTTTCCTTTTATATTATGATTAAGGTTTTTGGTTGCACCTCGACTCAACGTTGGTTGAGCGCCCTCCACTTTTTTGTCAAATAATACATCTAAAAAAAATGTAATAAGTAAATCATTAAAAGCATTAAAATTGGGATTGGATGTTTCCCACTTATTTATACAACCTACTCCACAAAGTTTAGAGAAATGTTCTGAAATTAATTAAGAATTAAAAAGAAGAAAATCAGAATTGAAGGCAACTATAATGCAAAGAATTTAATGGTCTATGGTTCAATCCTGTTTCTGGTCTAATGAATAATTAATATTGTTTCTCCTCTTCCTTGTGGCAAGCGCAGCAGCACACTGCCCTCCAAAGCCTGCAAAAAAAACGCCGGACTGCCCCTTTCCTCGCCCTGCATGGAACATCCAGGGTCACGTCCTTGGTGACGTGTGGGGTGACGTCCAGGGTGACCACAGCAACATCCTCTGGAAAGGGACAAAAGCGGGGCAGAATGTAAATAAATGCAAACCGTAGGTTCTAAACACTGGCCAGTTGAATGGGATCTTTTATTTCAGCTCATGAAACATGGGACCAACACTTTACATGTTATCATGATGAACGGCACCTGTCAGAGTGCTTTCTATAAGTCTTACTCACCTGCTTGGATGTCAGATGGCAGAGTGGCGTAGACGGCCACCATGAGAGGCTTTTCTTCAGGTGTGACGTCCGCAACCTCCAAGAGTGAAGAAGCAGGGTATTTATCTGTGTTAGGGGTGAGGTCCAAAACCTCCAGCTGAGAACAAGCCGGATCTGCCTCTGTGTTAGGGGTGATGTCCACAACCTTCAGGTGGGTAGAAGCCGGGTCTGCCTCTGTGTTAGGGGTGATGTCCACAACTTCCAAGTGGGACGAGACGGGTTCTGCCTCTGTGTTAGGTGTGACGAACACAATCTCCAAGTGGGAAGAGACGGGTTCTGCCTCTTTGTTAGGGGTGATTTCCACAACCTCCAGGTGAGAAGAAGCCGGGTCTACCTCTGTATTAGGGGTGATGTCCACAACCTTACGGTGGGAAGAAGCCGGGTCTGCCTCTATGTTAGGGGTGATTTCCACAACCTCCAGCTGGGAATAAGCCGGGTCTGCCTTTGTGTTAAATGTTATGTCCACAACCTCTAGGTGGGAAGAAGCAGGATCTGCCTCTGTGTTAGGGGTGATGTCAACAAGCTCCAGGTGGGAAGAAGCAGGATCTGCCTCTGTGTTAGGGGTGATGTCAACAAGCTCCAGGTGGGAAGAAGCAGGATCTGCCTCTGTGTTTGGGGTGATGTCCACAAACTCCAGGTGGGAAGAAGCCGGGTCTGCCTCTGTGTTAGGGGTGATGACCACAAACTTCAGGTGGGTAGAAGCCTTCTTAGCCTCTGTGTTAGGGGTGATGTCCACAAGCTCCAAGTGGAAAGCAGCCAGGTCTGCCTCTGTGTTAGGGATGATTTCCATAACCTCCTGGTGGGAAGAAGATGGGTCTGCCTCTGTGTTAGGGGTGATGTCCACAAGCTCCTGGTGGGAAGAAGCCAGGTGTGCCTCTTTGTTAGGAGTGATGTCCACAACCTCCAGGTCGGAAGAAGCAAGGTGTGCCTCTTTGTTAGGGGTGATGTCCACAACCTCCAGGTGAGAAGAAGCCGGGTCTGCCTCTGTGTTAGGGGTGATGTCCACAACCTCCAGGTGGGAAGATGCTGGGTCTGCCTCTGAGTTATGGGTGATGTCAACAACCATACGGTGGGAAGAAGCCGGGTCTGCCTCTGTGTTTGGGGTGATGTCCTCAAGCTCCAGGTTGGAAGAAGCCGGGTCTGTCTCTGTGTTTGGGGTGATGTCCACAAGCTCCAGGTTGGAAGAAGCCGGGTCTGTCTCTGTGTTAGGGGTGGTTTCCACAACCTCCTGATAGGAAGAAGCCGGGTCTAACTCTGTGTTAGGGGTGATGACCACAACCTCCAGCTGAGAAGAATCCGGGTCTGCCTCTGTGTTATGGGTGATGTCCACAACCTCCAGGTTGGAAGAAGCAGGGTCTGACTCTGTGTTAGGGGTGATGTCCACAACCAATGGGTGGGAAGAAGCTGGGTCTGCCTCTGTGTTATGGGGGATTTCCACAACCTCCAGGTGGGAAGAAGCCTGGTCTGCATCTGTGTTTGGGGTGACAATTAACATCCTGATTGGCTCTACTACTACAAGGCACCAGGATGTCATGACAAAATACATCTGTCAGAGTGCTCTCTATGAGTGCTACTCACCTGCTTGGATGTCAGCTGGTAGTGTGGCGGAGACGGCCACCACTAGGACAGGGGGAACTGGCAGGGTGTCTGCAGTAGGCTGGAAGTAGCTTTTCACCTCGTCCGCCACAAAGGCACAGACAGAGCTCATAAAAAAAGGGGTTGTGAGGTCATCCAGGGAGAAGGACTGGCTGATTCTCCCGAGGATCGACCTCACAGAGTCAAAAGCAGCAGCCCGGGAGAAAGGGGTGTGAGGAGAAGAGGCCTTCAACATGCTGGAGAGCTTCTCCCCTACGGCCACCACCATGCTCACAGCCATCCCGCTTAGGAGGATGGGGTGATCTGAATGGCCTTCCTCTGGCTGAAGCCACAGGGCCAGGAGGATCCTGGGCACCAGCTCCACCACCACCTGGGATGGGCTGAGCAGGTTGCTACAGGGCTTATTGGACAGCTTGTCCAGAATGCTCCTCACAGCTCTCTCCACGATGCTGTGGACCTTAGGGTCGCTGAAATCAACAAAAAGCAGCAGAGAAAGCTAAAAGATGTGCAATGTTCACACAGAAAACACTGCCCTAGTTTTTTTCTGCATAGCTCCAGATGTGTAGATGAATGGAGCAAGCCGTATGCAGGGCAGTACATGGAACTCACATGTCAGCGCCAGCTGGAGAGGTGGGGTGCATAGAGCGGCGGAGCTTGCAGACAGCCTCGTGCTCCATGTCAATCATTTTTAGGCAGGTGTTTACTTCCCAGGTCTGCCGTAGGAAACAGGAAGTCCCATTAGTGTAATTTCACAACAGATATATTCTGCTGTACTAACTAGTTGTTGAAAGGCTAGAAAAGAGCTCACTGACTGATAGTCTAAGTCTCTAACTCTCATTCTCTTACCAGCCGAGCGAGTTCGTTCCCCTCCTCCAGGGTTTCCTTCCACACCCTTCAAATAAAACACAAAGCATTTCAACTTTCCTGGCTTCCTATTTATCTGTTGTTTATTTTACCCACACCTCCTGGAGTGCTGCTGGTGACAGAGAATGGCAGTGAAGGTGAGAGCTGACGTGGTACTCACCTCTCCCTAAGGGATTTTTTGCCCTGAGACACCAGCCAGTCGCTCATGTGCTCCATGGTGACATGGGGCGAGACCTGGCCTCGACTCTGGAGCAGCAGATAGTGGACCATGAGCTTCTTCTGCAAGATGAGGTAAGGTGTGAGACCGTGCCACTAAAGACCATATAATGTGCTTTCAGAAGGGCCTCTCGCAACATTTCACAACTGCTCACAATTTGCAAGTGATATTAAAGGACTCTTATGACCATCTTCTCTAAACTGTCTTGAAATAAAACTCTTGTTTTGGGATTAAATCTATCTCTTTTTTTCTGTGGTTACTGTTTTTGTGGGATGAATCTTACCTGTTTATTGTAATATGCTTCCTCCCAGCAGGCCTGCAGAGTCTGAAAATAAAGGCTGCTTCTACAGAATTCCTTTGAAGATAATTAAAATAATTATGCTTTATTAGGTACATTATGCACAGGCATTTACAGTATGCCAAAAGGAATATCTCCTAAGATTACCTTAGTGGGACCATAAGTGAACTCAGGAATGCTCCCAACCCTATCCATGGTCAGAGGGGGACGAAATGCAGCGCTATAAATATACGGGATGCTCTAGAGATAACAGGAATGACTTAAAGTCGCGAATGATCAATGCCTGTGGTGTTGTCCAATATGCTGCGCTGAGAATTGAGTTGTAGGCGATATTTGGATATGTTTGGCGCAATATACATGTTTACATTCTATTGCCATGGAGAAATTGAGTTTCTAGAACCTGTTTTCTTCTATGTCTTTATTTCGTGAAATATTAAGATCTTTATTTTGTCATAATGTGTATATGAGGACGTTGGAGCCCGTTCCGATTCATGACGTGGTTATCCAGGTGCATGTTGCATAGACCTACTAATCCAACCTTGCCTTACAAGTTAAATTAAATTAGTATATATGCCTATACAAATCTATTGACCACATCCATTTAAATCAATGATTGTCAATTGAAAATGTGGTTGTTGTGTTATCCTGTTGTGCGTGTCAGGTGTCCTCTTAAGCACGTTATTCCAATATTTCCTAGAATTGACGCAGGTTACACTTTTGCAAAACTACTCGGTTAAAAATGAGAGCATGAATGACAATAAAGGTATGACTTGAATTATATGCATAATGATGTAGTAAACAATATCGCTCAGCGTGGGAACTTTTGGTGGGGGGGAAGTAGCCTTTATAAGTCTCCATGGCGGGTAAAGACCATCACTTCGTTGTCTTGTTGGGAATAGTAATAATTCATGACAGTACGCATTGTATTAGTCTAACAGTTGTTTTTCATTTTATTTCTCACATTAAACAGACATTTGAGAAGGATTTTGAGAAGCGAATTGCTTTCAGTTGTACCAATGATGCACAGACACACTAAAGCTGTACAGTGTAGTTAGAAAAGTCAGTTTACATTATTTGCAGATGTGTTCCCTTTTATTTACAAATCGAAAAATGTAACATTTGAAATGAATGTGGCAGAACAGTTAAGCCAAGAGTTCCTGTGGGAGTCTTCTCCTTCAGTCTTTTTTGCCTCCTATGCCTCGTTTCCCATTAGATGGGATTTTCCCAATGCCAACTTCACCTGAGACAGGCACTATCCAGTGTCATGTGTTGCTGAATTACAGATCTCGCTATCCCAATGTCGCTGCTGTCCATGGTGCTGAAATATCCAATCTCGGCTATTTGCATACATAGGACCATCCACACTTGACACCACACACACACAAGTTAATGCTTTTTCTCTCACACACTTTTGAACATTGCACAACCTGCAACAAGACACTGAAACAACTCTTCAAACAAACAATCACTTATTTATCACTTTCTTGCAGATATACAGTGCATTCAGAAAGTATTCATACCCCTTAACTTATTCCACATGTTGTTTTCTTACAGCCTGAATTCAAAATGGATTCAATTATAATATTTTCTCTCACGCAGCTACACACAATACCCCATAATGACAAATTGAAAACACGCTTTTGACATTTTTGCAAATGTATTGGAAATTACATACAGAAATATCTCATTTACATAAGTATTCCCACCCCTGAGTCGATTAAAGCTGTGTCTTACTTGATAAATCTCCAAGAGCTTTGCACAACTGGATTGTAAAATGTATGCATTATACATTATATAGACAGCCATTTTTTTTTTGCCATAGGTTTTCAAGCCGAATTAAGTCAAAACTGTAACTAAGCCACTCAGAAACATTAAATGTCGTCTTGGTAAGCAACTCCAGTGAATATTTGGCCTTGTGTTTTAGGTTATTGTCCTGCTGAAGAGGGAATTTGTCTCCCAGTGTCTGTTGGAAAGCAGACTGAACCAGGTTTTCCTCTAGGAATCTGCCTGTACTTAGCTCTATGCAGTTTATTTTTATCCTAAACAAGTATCTAGTCCTTGCCAATGACATGCATACCCATAACATGATGCAGCCACCACCATGCTTGGAAATATGAAGAGTGGTACTCAGTGATGTGTTGTGTTGGATTTGCCCCAAACATTACGCTTTGTATTCAGGGCATAAAGTTCATTTCTTTGCCACATTATTTGCAGTTTTACTTTAGTGCCTTATTGCAAACACAATGCATGTACAGGTTTCCTTCTTTTACATTTACATTTTAGTCATTTAGCAGACGCTCTTATCCAGAGCGACTTACAGTTAGTGAGTGCACTTCCTTCCTCTCTGGCAGCTGAGTTAGGATGGACACCTGTATTTTTGTGGTGACTGGGTTTATTGATACACCATCCAAAGCGTAATTAATACCTTCACCATGCTCAAAGGAATATTCAATGTCTGCTTTTGTCACGATCGTCTGAAGGAGGAGACCAATGCGCAGCGTTGCGAGTGAACATGATGACTTTATTAACTTAAAGCAACCACGAAGAAAACAACAAATGACGATCCGTGAAGTTCTATACTGAATACTACTAACAGCAACAAAGAAACAATAACCCACAACACAAAGTGAACTCACACAGTATAAATATGGCTCCCAATCAGAGATAACGAGCCGACAGCTGACACTCGTTACCTCCGATTGGGAGTCATACGACTAATCAAGAACAATTAACCAAACATAGAAAATGCACAACCAGAAATCCCCAACATAGAAATACACCCAAACAATGAAACTAAACAACCCTGGCTCAAATATCAAGGTCCGTGGAGCCAGAGTGTCACATTACCCCCCTAAAGGTGCGACCTCCGGGCGCACCAGCCTCCCAGTCTCGGGGAGGGTCTGGGTGGGCGTCTGTCCCTGGTGGCGGCTCTGGCCCAGGTCGTGGTCCCCACCCCACCTTAGTCACTATCCGCTTCCGTATTCCCTTCCTCATGACCACCCCCCAACTAAACCCCACTGGATTAGGGGCGGCACCGGACTACGGGGCAGTACCGGACTAAGGGGCAGTACCTGACTAGATGGCGGATCCTGGCTGGCTGGCTCTGGCGGATCCTGGCGGGACGGCTCTGGCGGATCCTGGCGGGGACGGCTCTGGCGGATCCTGGCGGGACGGCTCTGGCGGATCCAGGCTGGAACGGCTCTGGCGGATCCTGGCTGGACGGCTCTGGCGGATCCTGGCTGGACGGCTCTGGCGGATCCTGGCTAGACGGTTCTGGCGGATCCTGGCTGGACAGCTCTGGCGGATCCTGGCTGGACGGCTCTGGCGGATCCTGGCAGGACGGCTCTGGCGGATCCTGGCTGGCTGACGGATCTGGCGGATCCTGGCGGGCTGACGGATCTGGCTGCTCGTGGCTGGCTGACGGATCTGGCTGCTCATGGCTGGCTGACGGATCTGGCTGCTCGCGGCTGGCTGACGGATCTGGCTGCTCATGGCTGGCTGACGGATCTGGCTGCTCATGGCTGGCTGACGGGTCTGGCTGCTCATGGCTGGCGGACGGGTCTGGCTGCTCATGGCTGGCTGACGGATCTGGTTGCTCATGGCTGGCTGACGGATCTGGCTGCTCATGGCTGGCTGACGGATCTGGCTGCTCATGGCTGGCTGACGGTCTGGCTGCTCATGGCTGGCTGACGGATCTGGCTGCTCATGGCTGGCTGACGGATCTGGCTGCTCATGGCTGGCTGAAGGCTCTGGCTGATCCTGTCTGGCGGAAGGCTCTGGCTGATCCGGTCTGACGGAAGGCTCTGGCTGCTCCTGTCTGGCGGAAGGCTCTGGCTGATCCTGTCTGGCGGAGAGCTCTAGCGGCTCCGGTCTGGCGGACGGCTCTGAAGGCTCATGGCAGACGGGCGGCTTTGCAGGCTCAGTACAGACGGGCAGTTCAGACGGCGTTGGGCAGACGGGCAGTTCAGACGGCGTTGGGCAGACGGGCAGTTCAGACGGCGTTGGGCAGACGGGCAGTTCAGGCGCCGTTGGGCAGACGGCCAGTTCAGGCCGGCTGGCGACGCACATCGTGGACCTGGTGCGTGGAGTAGGAACAGGCCGGACCGTACCGGGAACACCCACCACTGGCCTTAACTGGGGATCAAGAACGGACCGGACCAGACTGGGAACACACTTCAGTCTCTCATGCCGTGCCACAACAACTTCCCTCCCTCTACTCGCCAATGGCTCCCGTAATCCGATAGCCTTCTCTCCTTTTCTCCCTGTGGCAGCCTCCTGCTGCCCAGGCGCCCAAACCATGTGCCCCCCAAAAAATTTTTGGGAGTAACCACGGGCTTCCAGCCTCGACTCCGCGCTTCCTCTTCATACCACCTCCTCTCGGCTGCAGCTGCCTCCAGCTCTTCACGAGGGCGGTGATATTCCTCCTCAGACCACCTCCTCTCGGCTGCAGCTGCCTCCAGCTCTTCACGAGGGCGATGATGTTCCTCCGGTTGTGCCCAAGGACCCTTTCCAGCCCGAATCTCCTCCCATGTCCAAAAGTCCTTAGGAGGCATCCATAACTCCTGTGTCCAGACCCCTTGCTCCTGGACGCGCTGCTTGGTCCCTTTTTTTGGTGGGTTATTCTGTCACGATCGTCTGAAGGAGGAGACCAATGCGCAGCGTTGCGAGTGAACATGATGACTTTATTAACTTAAAGCAACCACGAAGAAAACAACAAATGACGATCCGTGAAGTTCTATACTGAATACTACTAACAGCAACAAAGAAACAATAACCCACAACACAAAGTGAACTCACACAGTATAAATATGGCTCCCAATCAGAGATAACGAGCCGACAGCTGACACTCGTTACCTCCGATTGGGAGTCATACGACTAATCAAGAACAATTAACCAAACATAGAAAATGCACAACCAGAAATCCCCAACATAGAAATACACCCAAACAATGAAACTAAACAACCCTGGCTCAAATATCAAGGTCCGTGGAGCCAGAGTGTCACAGCTTTATTTGTACCCATCTACCAAGAGGTGCCCTACTTTGCGAGGCATTGGAAAACCTCCCTGGTCTTTGTGGTTGAATCTATGTTTCAAATTCACTGCTCGACTGAGGGACCTTATAGATAATTGTATGTGTGGGGTACAGAGATTATGTAGTCGTTCAAAAATCACTATTATTGCACACATAGTGAGTCCATCTAACTGATTATGTGACTTGTTAAGCACATTTTTACTCCTGAGCTTATTTACGCTTGCCATAATAAAGGGGTTGAAAACTAATTGATTACACTACTAGATACTAGACTCTGTCAATATGTTTTTGGAAGTGGCTCTGCATTTCTTGCATTTCTTGCATACATATCATATTTATTTAAGGATTATGACGACTTTCTAAAAGGACAAAGCTGTTTCTGTGTGCTCCCTTGTCTCCACTGTCACCACATCCCTCGATGCGTGCAAACAGAGCATCTATATCAGGGATGGGCAACTCCAGTCCTCGGGACCTGATTGGTGTTACACTTTTTCCCCAGCCCCAGCTAACACGTTTGACTCTAATAATCAAGTACTCATGGGTTTCAGTTTAGAATGTAATACGTTTAATCAGCTGTATTTGCTAGGGATGGGGAAAAAGTGTGACACCACTCCGACCCCCAAGGACTGGAATTGTCCATCCCTGATCTATATGGTAGGACCAGTACCAGACCTGAATGAATGTGTCTGTTTTGAATATTCACGGAGACAGAATGATGTGGTTGATAGCAGAGACGTCACGCCCAAAGGGGGCACAGGGTCACTTGCCCCCTCAGATTTGTGATGTTTAAATTTGTCTTGTTATATTTTCTCTGTCATACTACTAACCATGAAGTTGGCTTTAGCTAGCCCAGATAGGATCCCAATCTCCCAACCTAATAACTACACTGAACAAAAATATAAACGCAACATGTAAAGTGTTGGTCCCATGTTTCATGAGCTGAAATAAAAATCCCAGAAATGTTCCATTCTCACAAAAAGCTTATTTCTCTCAAATTGTGTACACAAATTTGTTTACATCCATGTAAGCGAGCATTTCTCCTTTGCCAAGATAATCCATCCACCTGACAAATATGGCATATCAAGAAGCTGATTAAACAGCATGATAATTACACAGGTGCACCTTGTGCTGAGGACAATAAAATGCCACTCTAAAATGTGCAGTTTTGTCACACAACACAATGCCACAGATGTTTTGAGGCAGCGTGCAATTGGCTTACTGACTGCAGGAATGTCCACCAGAGCTGTTGCCAGATACGTTTATGTTAATTTCTCGACCATAAGCCAAGGCGGCTTTAGAGAATTTGGCAGTACTTCTAACTGGCCTCACGACTTCAGACCACTTGTAAAGCAGCGTATGGGCGAGCTGTTGGCTGATGTCAACGTTGTGAATGCTCCATGGTGGCAGTGGGATTATGGTATGGGCAGGCATAAGCTACGGACAATGAACACAATTGCATTTTATCTATGACAATTTGAATGCACAGAGATACCTTGGGATAGTGTACGTGCACAAAGTGAGTTTGTAACATGTATATCATTCTTGCTTGTTGTTCTTTATAGTTACTACCATTGCCTATTGTAAGTTGCCTCTCTGTGTTTTACTGTGTTGTGTAATACTCCGCAGGTAGCATTATGCCATTAATACAGCCCTTCCTTTGTTAATAGCGTTGTTGCTCTACTTGTGCTATCAGTTATTGTGCATATTCATTACCCCTGTTATCTGTCCATTACAGGACCACTATCATTCCACTACCTTTCCATGTCCATTTCATCCGTGTGTGTCAATAAAGTATCCTTGAATGTAACTCTGAGGTTGCCTTATTCCCCTCTTACCGGGGGAGGTGAAAGCGCAACCTGGTCTCAGAACATTTCGTATTATTCTGTATGTACAAAGCTGTGATCAAGGCAAAGGGTGGCTACTTTGAAGAATCTCAAATCTGAAATATATTTTGATATGTGTAACATGTTTTTTGGTTACTACATGATGCCATATGTGTTATTTAATAGTTTTGATGTCTTCACTATTATTCTACAATGTAGAAAATACACAAGACACAGAGGAGGAGAAACTATCCAACACCCTGGGAGAGAGAACGAGTGACCTCAGTCGAACTCACAGCCAGAAAGATGGGTTAGATACAGGAGAGGAAGAGGTTACCCCGGATGCCATCACCCCTGCTCCTGTGAGCCAGGAATGAGAGGGGAAGCCTTCTAATCAGGCCAACGGGCAGGCTGAGCAAGAGGTCATAGTGATAGTGATTCACACCCAGAGAGAGACAGACAACCCATACAACCTCTTGGCTGAGATTAACCACACAGAGGTAGAGGCAGAGGGCCTTCAGGGCAAGCCAGTCAGCCTGCCTGCTCTGATCCTCAAGTCAATTGTATTTAAATTCATATTCATTAAAGATTTTTAGTCAAGACTTGAAAAGTGCCATTTATTTCAAATGATAATTATTCAGTGTCCATTACAGGACCACTATCATTCCACTACCTTTCCATGTCCATTTCATCCGTGTGTGTCAATAAAGTATCCTTGAATGTAACTCTGAGGTTGCCTTATTCCATTCTTACCGGGGGAGGTGAAAGCGCAACCTGGTCTCAGAACATTTCGTATTATTCTGTATGTACAAAGCTGTGATCAAGGCAAAGGGTGGCTACTTTGAAGAATCTCAAATCTGAAATATATTTTGATATGTGTAACACGTTTTTGGTTACTACATGATGCCATATGTGTTATTTAATAGTTTTGATGACTTCACTATTATTCTACAATGTAGAAAATACACAAGACACAGAGGAGGAGAAACTATCCAACACCCTGGGAGAGAGAACGAGTGACCTCAGTCGAACTCACAGCCAGAAAGATGGGTTAGATACAGGAGAGGAGGAGGTTACCCCGGATGCCATCACCCCTGCTCCTGTGAGCAAGGAATGAGAGGGGAAGCCTTCTAATCAGGCCAACGGGCAGGCTGAACAAGAGGTCATAGTGATAGTGATTCACACCCAGAGAGAGACAGACAACCCATACAACCTCTTGGCTGAGATTAACCACACAGAGGTAGAGGCAGAGGGCCTTCAGGGCAAGCCAGTCAGCCTGCCAGCTCTGATCCTCAAGTCAATTGTATTTAAATTCATATTCATTAAAGATTTTTAGTCAAGACTTGAAAAGTGCCATTTATTTCAAATGATAATTATTCAGTGTCTGCAACCCTCAAGAACCAGGGTGAGTCTGGTTCCCCCTTTAACTGGGCAAACACAACTTGCATATCGTCATAGACTAGGCCGAAACGTTAATCTTTTAACCTTGCTTAAATAAAACAATGCATTTTTAATAGTGAGCAAGAGTTTTCTATGATGATTAAAGTTTTTTGGTCGCGCCCTCCACTTTTTTGTCAAATAATACATCTAAAAAAAATGTAATAAGTTAATTATTAAAAGCATTAAAATTGGGATTGGGATGTTTCCCACTTATTTATACAACCTACTCCACAAAGTTTAGAGAAATGTTCTGAAATTAATTAAGAATTAAACAGAAGAAAATCAGAATTGAAGGCAACTATAATGCAAAGAATTTAATGGTCTATGGTTCAATCCTGTTTCTGGTCTAATGAATAATTAATATTGTTCCTCCTCTTCCTTGTGGCAAGCGCAGCAGACACACTGCCCTCCAAAGCCTGCAAAAAAAACGCCGGACTGCCCCTTTCCTCGCCCTGCATGGAACATCCAGGGTCACGTCCTTGGTGACGTGTGGGGTGACGTCCAGGGTGACCACAGCAACATCCTCTGGAAAGGGACAAAAGCGGGGCAGAATGTAAATAAATGCAAACCGTAGGTTCTAAACACTGGCCAGATGAATGGGATCTTTTATTTCAGCTCATGAAACATGGGACCAACACTTTACATGTTATCATGATGAACGGCACCTGTCAGAGTGCTTTCTATAAGTCTTACTCACCTGCTTGGATGTCAGATGGCAGAGTGGCGTAGACGGCCACCATGAGAGGCTTTTCTTCAGGTGTGACGTCCGCAACCTCCAAGAGTGAAGAAGCAGGGTATTTATCTGTGTTAGGGGTGAGGACCAAAACCTCCAGCTGAGAACAAGCCGGATCTGCCTCTGTGTTAGGGGTGATGTCCACAACCTTCAGGTGGGTAGAAGCCGGGTCTGCCTCTGTGTAAGGGGTGATGTCCACAACTTCCAAGTGGGACGAGACGGGTTCTGCCTCTGTGTTAGGTGTGACGAACACAATCTCCAAGTGGGAAGAGACGGGTTCTGCCTCTTTGTTAGGGGTGATTTCCACAACTTCCAGCTGGGAATAAGCCGGGTCTGCCTCTGTGTTAAAGGTTATGTCCACAACAACTAGGTGGAAAGAAGCCGGGTCTGCCTCTGTGTTTGGGGTGATGTCCACAACCTCTAGGTGGGAAGAAGCCGGGTCTGCATCTGTGTTAGGGGTGATGTCAACAAACTCCAGGTGGGAAGAAGCAGGATCTGCCTCTGTGTTTGGGGTGATGTCCACAAGCTCCAGGTGGGAAGAAGCCGGGTCTAACTCTGTGTTAGGGGTGATGTCCACAAGCTCCAGGTGGGTAGAAGCCTTCTTAGCCTCTCTGTTAGGGGTGATGTCCACAAGCTCCAAGTGGAAAGCAGCCAGGTCTGCCTCTGTGTTAGGGATGATTTCCACAACCTCCTGGTGGGAAAAAGATGGGTCTGCCTCTGTGTTAGGGGTGATGTCCACAAGCTCCTGGTGGGAAGAAGCCAGGTGTGCCTCTTTGTTAGGGGTGGTTTCCACAACCTCCAGGTTGGAAGAAGCAGGGTCTGACTCTGTGTTATGGGTGATGTCCACAACCAATGGGTGGGAAGAAGCTGGGTCTGCCTCTGTGTTATGGGGGATTTCCACAACCTCCAGGTGGGAAGAAGCCTGGTCTGCATCTGTGTTTGGGGTGACAATTAAAATCCTGATTGGCTTTACTACTACAAGGCACCAGGATGTCATGACAAAAGGCATCTGTCAGAGTGCTCTCTATGAGTGCTACTCACCTGCTTGGATGTCAGCTGGTAGTGTGGCGGAGACAGCCACCACTAGGACAGGGGGAACTGGCAGGGTGTCTGCAGTAGGCTGGAAGTAGCTTTTCACCTCGTCCGCCACAAAGGCACAGACAGAGCTCATAAAAAAAGGGGTTGTGAGGTCATCCAGGGAGAAGGACTGGCTGATTCTCCCGAGGATCGACCTCACAGAGTCAAAAGCAGCAGCCCGGGAGAAAGGGGTGTGAGGAGAAGAGGCCTTCAACATGCTGGAGAGCTTCTCCCCTACGGCCACCACCATGCTCACAGCCATCCCGCTTAGGAGGATGGGGTGATCTGAATGGCCTTCCTCTGGCTGAAGCCACAGGGCCAGGAGGATCCTGGGCACCAGCTCTACCACCACATGGGATGGGCTGAGCAGGTTGCTACAGGGCTTATTGGACAGCTTGTCCTGAATGCTCCTCACAGCTCTCTCCATGATGATGTGGACCTTGGGGTCGCTGAAATCAACAAAAAGCAGCAGAGAAAGCTAAACGATGTGCAATGTTCACACAGAGAACACTGCCCTAGTTTTTTTCTGCATAGCTCCAGATGTGTCGATGAATGGAGCAAGCCGTATGCGGGGCAGTACATGGAACTCACATGTCAGCGCCAGCTGGAGAGGTGGGGTGCATAGAGCGGCGGAGCTTGCAGACAGCCTTGTGCTCCATGTCAATCATTTTTAGGCAGGTGTTTACTTCCCAGGTCTGCCGTAGGAAACAGGAAGTCCCATTAGTGTAATTTCACAACAGATATATTCTGCTGTACTAACTAGTTGTTGAAAGGCTAGAAAGGAGCTCACTGACTGATAGTCTAAGTCTCTAACTCTCATTCTCTTACCAGCCGAGCGAGTTCGTTCCCTTCCTCCAGGGTTTCCTTCCACACCCTTCAAATAAAACACAAAGCATTTCAACTTTCCTGGCTTCCTATTTATCTGTTGTTTATTTTACCCACACCTCCTGGAGTGCTGCTGGTGACAGAGAATGGCAGTGAAGGTGAGAGCTGACGAGGTACTCACCTCTCCCTAAGGGATTTTTTGCCCTGAGACACCAGCCAGTCGCTCATGTGCTCCATGGTGACATGGGGCGAGACCTGGCCTCGACTCTGGAGCAGCAGATAGTGGACCATGAGCTTCTTCTGCAAGATGAGGTAAGGTGTGAGACCGTGCCACTAAAGACCATATAATGTGCTTTCAGAAGGGCCTCTCGCAACATTTCACAACTGCTCCCAATTTGCAAGTGATATTAAGAACTCTTTTGACCATCTTCTCTAAACTGTCTTGAAATAAAACTCTTGTTTTGGGATTAAATCTATCTCTTTTTTTCTGTGGTTACTGTTTTTGTGGGATGAATCTTACCTGTTTATTGTAATATGCTTCCTCCCAGCAGGCCTGCAGAGTCTGAAAATAAAGGCTGCTTCTACAGAATTCCTTTGAAGATAATTAAAATAAGTATGCTTTATTAGGTACATTATGCACAGGCATTTACAGTATGCAAAAAGGAATATCTCCTAAGATTACCTTAGTGGGACCATAAGTGAACTCAGGAATGCTCCCAACCCTATCCATGGTCAGAGGGGGACGAAATGCAGCGCTATAAATATACGGGATGCTCTAGAGATAACAGGAATGACTTAAAGTCGCGAATGATCAATGCCTGTGGAGTCGTCCAATATGCTGCGCTGAGAATTGAGTTGTAGGCGATATTTGGTTATGTTTGGCGCAATATACATGTTTACATTCTATTGCCATGGAGAAATTGAGTTTCTAGAACCTGTTTTCTTCTATGTCTTTATTTCGTGAAAGATTAAGATCTTTATTTTGTCATAATGTGTATATGAGGACGTTGGAGCCCGTTCCGATTCATGACGTGGTTATCCAGGTGCATGTTGCATAGACCTACTAATCCAACCTTGCCTTACAAGTTAAATTAAATTAGTATATATGCCTATACAAATCTATTGACCACGTCCATTTAAATCAATGATTGTCAATTGAAAATGTGGTTGTTGTGTTATCCTGTTGTGCGTGTCAGGGGTCCTCTTAAGCACGTTATTCCAATATTTCCTAGAATTGACGCAGGTTACACTTTTGCAAAACTACTCGGTTAAAAACAAGAGCATGAATGACAATAAAGGTATGACTTGAATTATACGTGTAGTAGTGTGATGTTTCCCCTAGATTATGCACCAAATTGCACACAAGGACAGTTCAAGTAGGCCAGGTCAAGAGGGGATGTTAATAAGTTAATAATAATAATAATTAAATGTGGTTTCTTTATTTAATTACAGCTCCATAGCTAATGTTATTTTTTGGTGTACAAACATTTCTATGTATCTATATTGTAAATACACCTAATTGTAAAAGTTGTGTATATTTTGGTTTGGTCCATCGCGGGTTATCTGTATTTATGTACCCTCTTATTGTTCTCTTTTGCCTGACCTTCAACTAGCAAGGTATGTTGTCCTTGGCGCCGTAATTTGTCAATATAAAACTGTGGTAAAGTTACACAAAGTGCTGTTACGCAACTACAGGTTTTGTTACAATGTGGACAATATAAAGATTTATGTTAACAACTTTCACCGAGCTCGCTAATTAGGGTACCTATTGTAACTCGGGAGTATTTGGGGCAGTGTTTGAGTGAGTTTCTATGTGCTCACGCAGGTGCCCGAGAGCTGTGGCTGCACCAAGGGCTAACCTATTGTGTGTTGTCTCTTCGTGTGCAGGTATGTCTTTTATTTTGTCAGAATTATGTTGTATATCATTTTACTTGTATTGTATAGTGTGGTATTAGGCACTGAATCTGTGCATGCAGCACCTGTTCTCTTTTGCCTGACCTTCAACTAGCAAGGTGCCCGAGAGCTGTGGCTGCACCAAGAGCTAACATATTGTGTGTTGTCTCTTCGTGTGCAGGTCGAATAAAAATGATCCAACCATCAGAATTCCAGTTGTGGCAGTGTCCTAATTACGTGACCTGCCGACTGGTCAGCTCAAGCCGACCGCCGGAGCTGTGCATGTGGATGAGGTGCACGACCTGCGCATGTGAATTTGTTGATGGTTTACTGTAAGTGAATATATACTGTAAACAGTGAAAGTGAATGTAGATATTCATTAGATACAGGTATTCGTGCTTATTTGTATGTTTTGGATGAATTTGTTTATTGCATTTATTTTTTGGGGTATTTGAATGCACTAAATTACATTGTATTTTAGTGCTCTGTTGAGCCATGGAAGATTCTCAAATCCATAAAACGTGTTATGCTGGGGATTCTAGTGTGGGTAGAGGGAGGGGTGTCCTTCCATTTACACCAATTGTACACCTGGGAGTAGTGCGTTTGCTAGTCCTGAGTTTGCAAGCACTGGGAGGGGTAGGCTGTTTGTTCCACCTGACCAGGGTATCCCACCTCTGTCTTTTGATGTACCATCATCCACAGTACTCGGTGATAATAGGGTGGCAGGTAGCTTAGTGGTTAAGAGCGTTGTACCAGTAACCGAAAGGTCGCTGGTTCTAATCCCCGAGCCGACTAGGTGAAAAATCTGTCGATGTGCCCTTGAGCAAGGCACTTAACCCTAATTGCTCCTGTAAGTCGCTCTGGATAAGAGCGTCTGCTAAATGACCAATTATTTATTTATAATGGGACGCCTCCGAGTCAGCTCAGTGACCTTATTAAGCAGATTGGTTCAGAGATAGGAGAATCTATCAGAGCGAGTTTACTGCAGCCTGGGGTTTCAAGTCTTTCTCCTGCCCGTCCCCCTCACCAACCCCAGCAGTTTCCCCTGCCTGAGCAGTGTGGGTCAACCTTTATTGATGCGTCCAAACTGAATCTGGTTGTGAAGTCAGATGTTAGTGCTCCACCTCTTTTTAGGGGTGATGGCTCAGATAAGTACTCTGTCCTGGAGTGGGAGGAGTTAATGGAAGTCTACC
This sequence comes from Coregonus clupeaformis, assembly GCF_020615455.1. Lineage (NCBI taxonomy): Eukaryota > Metazoa > Chordata > Actinopteri > Salmoniformes > Salmonidae > Coregonus > Coregonus clupeaformis. Next base: position 72,909,374 of record NC_059198.1, read on the forward strand.
TAGAGAAGAGGGGTTACACTGGGTCTGGGAATGTTGGGGAGGTGATGTCTAGGCTCATGGGGAGGGCACGGGATGTGACCAAAGTCTGGAAGCGTAACAACCTTGTTGTCACAGATGTTAAGGCGGTGTTCAGTGTTTTCAAGCAACACTTTGGGGATACTGTCTGCTCAGGTATGCCATTAGCTGATTTCTATTCAATCAAACCATATGCTAATGAGGGTCCAATAGATTTCTGGATTAGGCTTAACAAAGCTGCAGAGGCAGCCGAACAGTACCTTGTGAGTGAGGGCAGGACCTTACCCAATCAGTGCTCAGAGTTGGCAGTCATGTTTGTACGCAACTGTCCTGATAAAAGAGTTGGCCCAGATCAACTAGATCAACTACTAGATCTCTATGATGACAGTGCCTCAGACAGAAAGACAATAATCCTGTCACTGTCGGACACCATGCCTTTACATTTCCCTGAAGCTGTACTTAAATAAAAACAAAGCATTGAAGAAAATACAATCTTTGGAGTTTTGAGTGCATACACTGCTGAATATATGAATTATAAGATGATACAAGATAAAAAACATGTCATAACTGACAGGCTAAATTACATGGCTAGAATGCAAGCATCAAAAGGGAGAACAGCTTTTAAATAGAGAAAATATGTTTATTTATTGCATTATTATTGATCCATTCCAGATTATCTACAATGTCAATCAAACTGTGCTGTATGAATCATATTGCCTCCCAGACTCTCAGGCTGTACTCCGAATGGCACCCTATTCCCTATGGGTCCTGGTCAAAAGTAGTGCACTACATAGGGAAAAGGGTGCCATTTGGGACACAAGCAGCCAGACACACAGGACTCAGGACATGTCAATCACATTACATACATACACAGGCAACAGCATATTGTTCAACAATACTGTATCATGAGGACAGTTACCACATGATGACGTAACATCATTACAGCATTACTGTCAAAGTTAAAGGGACAGACTGCTAAAAAAAAAAGGCTACTTAATATCACTAGACACTGAAATCTTACAGTACTTTTTTATGTCCAGCAAGCAATACTAATTTAGCAGTATTCCATCTTATTATTCTTAATTATGCATTTAATAATCATTTAATTCATGACTAAAGGCATTTGAATTAGAAAGAAGAGATTATGCCATGAAAAAAAAGCCTGGGCCTGAGGCATATCCCCCGTGACCTAGAGATGGCGATAATGAGGCCCTGTCTGGTCAAGTCGGCCGTTCCCTCCCAGCGGCCCTACCAGCCGTGGGACGACGAGGACGAGGTGGACATTTGCGCCCTGAGGCGCACCGCCTACATGTGCCCCATGTACGACCAGGAAGAGAGAAGCGGCAGGGGCAACAAGAGGGTGGCAGTGGAGGCCCTGGACAACATTCCTTTCAGAAGGAAAAAAAAACCCATAATTGAATGCATGAATTTAGCTAAAAACTATAAACCATCATAAAAGCCTTTGGAGTCATACAGTAAAGCTCAGATGAAAGACACCTTGGAGATCCTGATATCTAACACATTGTAATGTTGCTCCTTCTAAACAAAATGGCTGTTTCACCTAGTAGTCCAACACATTGTAATGTTGTTCCTTCTAAACAAAATGGCTGTTTCACCTAGCAGTCCAACACATTGTAATGTTGCTCCTTCTAAACAGAATGGCTGTTTCACCTAGTAGTCCAACACATTGTAATGTTGTTCCTTCTAAACAAAATGGCTGTTTCACCTAGCAGTCCAACACATTGTAATGTTGTTCCTTCTAAACAAAATGGCTGTTTCACCTAGTAGTCCAACACATTGTAATGTTGCTCTTTCTAAACAGAATGGCTGTTTCACCTAGTAGTCCAAGACAGAAGTAGGTGGTCAGTAATGGTTCTTGTTTTACAATTAAGCCAACTGGTTCAGTAAGTCTCAGATTGCATCTAAGATATGTGACTTGAAGGTTATTCCTGAAACAGTGTCCATCCATTTCCAAAAGTGAAAACCCAGCCCACATTTAATAGTAGATACTTGATGTGTTTGTAGACCAAAGAGTGATAAGTTATGAAGAGAACAATGTGGAAGTTGATTCCATTGTCTTCGTTCATCCATCCTTCAGCAGCCAGCCAGTCAGTCTCCACTTGATTCATCAACATCCTGCAATGTCATATTTCGACCAGCAGAGGTCACTGATTCCACTATCTGAATTGTATCACTGTTCAAAAGCGCCAATGTCTTATCCAAGGTTCTTCCTCCATTTCATGGCTTAAGGTAAACAGACATACACATGCATATGGATCCAGAGTATTATTTTATTAAAGCCTTTTATAAAACACATCATCCACAGGCTGATAGTCTTCCATGGTCCCATTGCAAAGTCACGTCCTTTGGAATACGTATAGGAGATACTGGATCTTTCCACGGTCAAAGAAAGCATGTTTCCTTTTGCATAGAAACACTATAATGTTCTCTTATAAGACACTGAAGAAGAATAAAACATCTAAAAGCCCTTTCATGGTTCTAGAACTGTTGTCCAAATAAGCACAACTTTGGCGGTGGGGCCTGCCTCATTGGACACCCAAGTGGACTACCGAAACAAATGGAACCCACCTCCATCATTGGCAGGGAGATAAGAGAGGAGGCTGCAAATAAATATAAACGGGAAAATGGACATGCAATCTTCACAATAAATGATGAAATTAAAAAAAACAAAAAGCGCTATGATGAGGTGATGCAGGAGAAGGACGACTTTGTGACCTATAACACCTCCTTCTTCCATGGATCTTCTGGCTCTCCAGTCTTCGATGACCTTGGTCGAGTGTTTGGCATGCATACTGGTGGCTTTCCCTATGAGGATAAGCGAACACAGAGCACCCAGAGTGTTCTAGAGTACGCCGTCCCACTGCTCAGCATCTTACAGAACTTTGTCATCCATTTGAAGGAGGACAACAATCAGGCAGTTTTGAAAAGAGTTCAGGAAGTGGCACAGAAAAACCTCTTCCTGTTTGAAGCTCTTTTCAAGACAGATGGTGATGAGCCTATGGATGAGTCCTAGGAGATTGTTGCAAATACAGTTAATACAATGCCACCCAGTGGTTATCCTGGGAACAACACAACAATGCCACCCAGTGGTTGTCCTGGGAACAACACAACAATGCCACCCAGTGGTTGTCCTGGGAACAACACAACAATGCCACCCAGTGGTTGTCTTGGGAACAACACAACATCTATTAAGAATTCAGAGATAGGCCGCAAATACTGTAATGTCAGTATTTATGTTCAACCATTGCACTAGTGCCTTTTGGGCATTTTAGGTTATTGATAGATGACCTGTTCTCAGACAAATGTACATGTTTTTTTTTAAATTTTGTATTGTTTTATTTCTCCTTTGTCTGCTGTAATTCTCATCACTGGTTCCTTATTATGTCCTCTGGAATTCTGTGAAGCAGGGCTTTCTTTGAAAAAGAGACTTTGGTCTCAGTGGGCCTTCCCTGCAAAAATAAACGTTTCAGTAAATAAACAGATGAAGACAACTACCTGGATCAGATTGCAACAATCAAACTATTGTTTTATTGTGTTCTACATTTTGATGACTTGATTCAGTTTTCATCACTTGTCTTTGCTTTAACTCGTCTCAATAGATCATGTTGAATAGAGTAATAGATCAATACTTTTGTACTCTTCTTTGTAGTTGCTCGACCAACTCATCAGTTGGTCGGTTCGATTCCCGGGACCACCCATAAGTAAAAAAATAAAATAAAAATGTTATGCATGTATGACTTGTTAGGTCTCTTTGGATAAAAGCATCTGCTAAATGGCATATTATTATATTACTTCATGGACCCGTCATTTTTGCTTTCTTGGTTTGACAGCTTGTAAAGGTTCATCATGAGTACAAGGTGGTAACTGTTATTACATTGGCACACTGTATCATTTAGAAATTGTTACAAGTCATGAAATGAAAACAACCATGCATAAAACCAGTGACAGACTAATCAATAAATATGTCGACAATTACAGCTTGCTTATTGCTTCTTATTGCAAGTGGACCACACAACGGTGTGTCTGATCATTTAACCGGCACAGACCATGGAACTTGAGGAGAGAGAAATAACGTGAATCCGTCACGTGATCTAATGTCCTGGCTGTAGAGCTTGTGATTTATATAGAAATATTTCTATGGTGATTTAGCCCTCAACCTACAGCAGAAGAGGCAACCCTCTCTTCAACATTAGATTGGATGGTCTGCTCCAAACAGTACAGGGTGAGACAGTGGTACATGACTTTTACATAATCTAGTTTCAGTAAAGTGATAAATTAGCAGAATAATGCATACAAATATCATGTCAGTTTTTCAGACAAGAATAGAACAGAAAATTATTGTTATTAATGACAAGTAGTTCAACGACCATTAAATCAGACTTTATTTATTTTGGTGATGTGTTTTTAAAAACCAAAAGAGAATGCACTTAATAATCTAAGCGATTTAAAAATAGATTTAAAAATTTCAACATTTCTTCTCATCAATCACATCTGGATTGATCAGTTTTGCTTATTTCCTGATCATATCTAAGAGAAATGCCTACATAGCTTGGGCCTACTGTATTGGCTGACAAATGACAAGCCTGGCTGCAATTAGGTTGTTCTCCTCTGGTGCAGATTTACAATCCCACAGATATGAGCTTCATTACTTACACACATCAAATACCACACAAATCAAGCACTGTTCAAATAAAATTAAATGTATGTTCAATATCAATGACAAGTCGCAATGTGCAGAGACGGAGTCATCACAGATTTCACCTGCAGAATTTTGATAGGACAGTGTTGTGAAGAGGAGTTTTGATAGGACAGTGTTGTGAAGAGGAGTTTTGATAGGACAGTGTTGTGAAGAGGAGTTTTGATAGGACAGTGTTGTGAAGAGGAGTTTTGATAGGACAGTGTTGTGAAGAGGAGTTTTGATAGGACAGTGTTGTGAAGAGGAGTTTTGATAGGACAGTGTTGTGAAGAGGAGTTTTGATAGGACAGTGATCTGAAGAGGAGTTTTGATAGGACAGTGTAGTGAAGAGGAGTTTTGATAGGACAGTGTTGTGAAGAGGAGTTTTGATAGGACAGTGATCTGAAGAGGAGTTTTGATAGGACAGTGATCTGAAGAGGAGTTTTGATAGGACAGTGTTGTGAAGAGGAGTTTTGATAGGACAGTGTTGTGAAGATTCCCAGGAATATAGACAGCATCTGGAGTGGAGATTCTCGGAGGCTGGTGGATTCTGTGGTTGTCAACAACAACAACAACAACAAGAGGTCATTCATTCCATCCACATTTCATTTCCACAATGGTTCATGCTTACTTCATTAAATCTTACATATACAGTGTGCAGTACTCGGCCTGGGCGGTATATCATATTTGACTATATACCGGTATTGATGCACAGACCGGTTTGGGTTTTTACGTTACCTTCTATAACGGTATTTCAACGTTAGGTTTGTTAAATGAGACGCTATTCCGCCGTGTGTAACGTCCGTTTTTATACTTTCCTCCGCTACTTGAGTCGTCTCTCTCCTCTCCCGCTCTCTCCATGGCGCTTTCCACACAGATCTAGCCCCGCCCCCTGTCACTCAAGTAGCGCAGTTGTTGCTCGACCAGGAGGAGACCACTTCCCTCGTCTTGCGTTCAGACTGCATGGTCAATACAGCACATAGCAACAAGAATTCGATGACAACTATGCTGCTGTTGTATAATTCCACTATTAGTTTGTGTATCTTACTGTTTGCAAACAGCTAGTTTTGTATTTTCTTAGAAAATTGTGGCTAAAATAAATTGTTAACCGCTAATCGCTAGTTGGCTAAACGTCAGGCCAAACGTAGCTAGCTAATACAGGCTGGTACCAGTGCAGGTGTAGACCTAAATCAGCATGTTGTTTGTGCAACAGTATCTTCTAAATCAAAGAGGAATTACGCAAAGCATGAATATGTTAGCTACTTGAAGTAAGAGAAAACATTTCATGTAGCCAAAGATTATAGGGTGCCGCCTGAAAACACTGACCAACACTTTGGTTCCTACCCTGTCAAACAACACTGTATTCAAAGTGCCCACTATTATATTCTAACTACAGAATTAGAAGAATCATTCTATTTCCATGATTCCAACAGTTCACCCAGGTGTTTTGATCTAAATCGCAATATTTGGTAAAAAAATAAGGCTGCGATTGTTTACCCATATCGTGCTGCCCTACATGGCAGTGTGGAAATTATCTCAAATGAGGAAATGCAGAAATGTATGAACATACTGAAGATGGTTATTTTTGGTTGAAGTTTTATTGAACAGTATAAACCAATCAGAATGGAGAAAAACCCATTGAAATCACTTAGAATGTCTGTGTTGCCTCCCTAGGGATGGGCATTTGAAATGATTTCACTATTCAAATAATATCATGCATTTTTCCCAGCTATCCAGATAATGGTTGTTAGGGTGCTATTCAGACATGTGAGTTTTTGGCTAACAGTAGCCTGGCTAACAGCAACAGTGTTTTGGCTAACAGCAACAGTGTTTTGGCTAACAGCAACAGTGTTTTGGCTAACAGTAGCCTGGCTAACAGCAACAGTGTTTAGGCTAACAGTAGCCTGGCTAACAGCAACAGTGTTTTGGCTAACAGTAGCCTGGCTAACAGCAACAGTGTTTAGGCTAACAGTAGCCTGGCTAACAGCAACAGTGTTTAGGCTAACAGTAGCCTGGCTAACAACAACAGTGTTTTGGCTAACAGTAGCCTGGCTAACAGCAACAGTGTTTAGGCTAACAGTAGCCTGGCTAACAGCAACAGTGTTTAGGCTAACAGTAGCCCGGCTAACAGCAACAGTGTTTAGGCTAACAGTAGCCCGGCTAACAGCAACAGTATTTAGGCTAACAATAGCCTAGGCTAACAGCAACAGTGAAAGAGATGTCATAGAACTGATTCTGTTTCAAAATACGTTTTCTGGTGAGTGTTTTGCATTGATCTGTGTCAGTGTTGTGGCCCCTCCGTTGGTGCGCGTCTGTAGACTAACCGCTATTTGAAGTGGGGAAGATAGCGCTTTTAGCCCTCCGGTCAACCCTGACAATGGTATGCTATGATAGTAAAATGCCTTTTCATGTAAAATTAACCCACATCCCATGAGAGACAAATTAGCTTGAAGATATAACAATGACTATGTCCTCAGAACTGTAGGCTCCATTTAAAGTGGCCCAACTGGAAACAACGTTCTGTCAAAGCCACGTGACGTCTGAAGCAGCAGTAGCTCAATGCGCCGTACATAAACACTGCATTCTAAAGTTTGATGTTTTATTAAATTAAGCATTTCAAATGTTATGGTATATCCTTGTGTGTAACAATGTAACATGGATCATTTAATTTATTGTTAAAATAACCGTGCTCATCACTACACTACTCACGAAGCACATTTAGAACTTTTATTATTAGAAAACATCAAATACCGTCAACAATACTGTGATATGATATTTTGGCCATATCACCCATCCCTACCATATCACCCAGCCCTATCATATCGCCCAGCCCTATCATATCACCCAGCCCTATCATATCACCCAGCCCTATCATATCGCCCAGCCCTATCATATCACCCAGCCCTATCATATCACCCAGCCCTATCATATCGCCCAGCCCTATCATATCACCCAGCCCTATCATATCACCCAGCCCTATCATATCGCCCAGCCCTATCATATCGCCCAGCCCTATCATATCACCCAGCCCTGTCATATCACCCAGCCCTATCATATCACCCAGCCCTATCTTATCGCCCAGCCCTATCATATCGCCCAGCCCAATCATATCACCCAGCCCTATCTTATCGCCCAGCCCTATCATATCGCCCAGCCCTATCATATCACCCAGCCCTATCATATCACCCAGCCCTATCATATCACCCAGCCCTATCATATCGCCCAGCCCTATCATATCACCCTGCCCTATCATATCACCCAGCCCTGTCATATCGCCCAGCCCTATCATATCACCCAGCCCTATCATATCACCCAGCCCTGTCATATCGCCCAGCCCTATCATATCACCCTGCCCTATCATATCACCCTGCCCTATCATATCACCCAGCCCTATCATATCACCCAGCCCTATCATATCACCCAGCCCTATCATATCACCCAGCCCTATGCAGTTCTCTATACAGTAGTACAATAAAAACCATCAGTTGTTAGTAACCAAAGCTAAAGAACTGCCATCTAAATAGACTGTTTCTCTACAAATGAAATGATCAGACATACACACCTGCAGGGATGAGCACCGAAGCCTCACATATCTGGTTCTGTAGAGGAAATAGGAAAGGTTGCTTTCTGTTAGTCAAGGGCACTTATATATATATATATATATATTATGATTAACTCTCACTCACACACACACACACACACACACACACACACACACACACACACACACACACACACACACACACACACACACACACACACACACACACTTACAAGACCCCCCACACACACACTGAAGTCAGATTCTGAAAGAGGGAACGTAGCAGTGTGTGTGTGTGGGGGGGGTCACCCCAGGTTTGGAACGTAGCAGTGTGTGTGTGTGGGGGGGTCACCCCAGGTTTGGAACGTAGCAGTGTGTGTGTGTGTGGGGGGGGTCACCCCAGGTTTGGAACGTAGCAGTGTGTGTGTGTTTCCAGGCAATTGTTAACATTTTGTTATTTTTTAAAACGTTTTTATTTGTTTGTCCTACAACACATGCTGACTCTCCTCCTCCACTCTGCTGTTCTGGGGCGCGTTCAGCGGAAAGCAACGTTTTGGAACGTTCAGATAGATATATGCTATGTAATAATAATGTATTACATTTGCAAAAGCGCTTTCCATTATACAAGAAAAATCTCAAAGTGCATAAAATTAAAGATCAACTAGATTTATTTATTTTTAATCACAATTAATAAGATTACAGGACAGAGGGGGGACCTGGGCACTTATCCACAAAGAGTCTCAGAGTAGGAGTGCTGATCTAGGATCTTTCCATATAATATTATTCATTACGATCTAAAAGACAAAACTGAACCTAGATCAGCCCTCCTACTCTGAGAGGCTTAATACATACATCCCCAACAGAACACAGACCAACCCCAACAGAACACAGACCAACCCTAACAGAACACAGACCAACCCCAACAGAACACAGACCATCCCTAACAGAACACAGACCATCCCCAACAGAACACAGACCAACCCCAACAGAACACAGACCATCCCCAACAGAACACAGACCAACCCTAACAGAACACAGACCATCCCCAACAGAACACAGACCAACCCTAACAGAACACAGACCATCCCCAACAGAACACAGACCAACCCTAACAGAACACAGACCATCCCCAACAGAACACAGACCAACCCCAACAGAACACAGACCATCCCCAACAGAACACAGACCAACCCCAACAGAACACAGACCATCCCCAACAGAACACAGACCATCCCCAACAGAACACAGACCAACCCCAACAGAACACAGACCATCCCCAACAGAACACAGACCATCCCCAACAGAACACAGACCAACCCCAACAGAACACAGACCAACCCCAACAGAACACAGACCAACCCCAACAGAACACAGACCAACCCCAACAGAACACAGACCAACCCCAACAGAACACAGACCATCCCCAACAGAACACAGACCATCCCCAACAGAACACAGACCATCCCTAACAGAACACAGACCAACCCCAACAGAACACAGACCAACCCCAACAGAACACAGACCAACCCCAACAGAACACAGACCATCCCTAACAGAACACAGACCAACCCCAACAGAACACAGACCAACCCCCAACAGAACACAGACCATCCCTAACAGAACACAGACCAACCCCAACAGAACACAGACCAACCCCAACAGAACACAGACCAACCCCAACAGAACACAGACCATCCCTAACAGAACACAGACCAACCCCAACAGAACACAGACCAACCCCAACAGAACACAGACCATCCCTAACAGAACACAGACCAACCCCCAACAGAACACAGACCAACCCCAACAGAACACAGACCATCCCTAACAGAACACAGACCAACCCCAACAGAACACAGACCAACCCCAACAGAACACAGACCAACCCCAACAGAACACAGACCATCCCTAACAGAACACATACCATCCTCAACAGAACACAGACCATCTACAACAGAACACAGACCATCAACAACAGAACACAGACCTCCCCAACAGAACACAGACCATCTACAACAGAACACAGACCATCCCTAACAGAACACAGACCAACCCCAACAGAACACAGACCAACCCCAACAGAACACAGACCAACCCCAACAGAACACAGACCATCCCTAACAGAACACAGACCAACCCCAACAGAACACAGACCAACCCCAACAGAACACAGACCATCCCTAACAGAACACAGACCAACCCCAACAGAACACAGACCAACCCCAACAGAACACAGACCAACCCCAACAGAACACAGACCATCCCTAACAGAACACAGACCAACCCCAACAGAACACAGACCAACCCCAACAGAACACAGACCATCCCTAACAGAACACAGACCAACCCCAACAGAACACAGACCAACCCCAACAGAACACAGACCATCCCTAACAGAACACAGACCAACCCCAACAGAACACAGACCAACCCCAACAGAACACAGACCAACCCCAACAGAACACAGACCATCCCTAACAGAACACAGACCATCCTCAACAGAACACAGACCATCTACAACAGAACACAGACCATCAACAACAGAACACAGACCTCCCCAACAGAACACAGACCATCTACAACAGAACACAGACCATCCTCAACAGAACACAGACCATCCCCAACAGAACACAGACCATCCCCAACAGAACACAGACCATCCCCAACAGAACACAGACCATCCCCAACAGAACACAGACCAACCCCAACAGAACACAGACCATCCCCAACAGAACACAGTTTATCAGTGAAGAGTAGCCTACACTGTACAGAACAAGGAATCAAAGGGAGGATCTCAATTGCATTTGTGACGCACGTGAAATGTATGGTCACGTTTGTTTTTTTATTTGTGTTTTTATTTTGTTTAAGAGGAATATTTAACGTTCTGATTCATTCTAGGTATTACTTGAGGCCTCCCAATGGTTTCCAATTGAAATGTACTTATACCTATTGTTGCCAGTAGAAGGAGATAACGGTTCGTTTTGTCTTCACATGTGGAACGGTTTTGAACGAACTGCTGGAACTTCCTCATTCTTCTGAGAGAAGCCTAACTGGAAAGAAGCGAACGTTATCCTGTCGCAACTTTGCTCCTGTTTTACAGGTTGGTACTGTAAACAAACATAATGTTACAAAATAGTATTTGGACAATGTTATCTATATGTAGACGAGTCTGTATAAGAGTTGTGAAGTGTGTACTGGTTAATATAACCGAGTAATTGTGAAATTACTGTATTATAGTGGGGGGGGACTGGTGGCAAGTAGAAACAGTGAGCAGGACACGATGTCGAGAGCAGGACACGATGTCGAGGGCGGGAAGTGAAATGAAAGTGAGTGAGGGAGGGTTAAGTGGACTGGAAGGTGTAGTGAAGAGCTCGGAGCCCGAGCCTTGCATCGAAGGACATGTTATAGAATAATCCGGTCCAGTAGGAGTGACATTTTTGGAGAGTGGATCCTGGCCTTTTTAGCGGATCCACTTGTGGTTTCAGCGTGGGTGGAAAATGAGTTGAGTCAGTGAAGGGAATCTGTAGTGGGTTTGTTCCGCATAGAGGGAGCTGGGAAAATGTATGCACTCACTAACTGTAAGTCGCTCTGGATAAGAGCGTCTGCTAAATGACATACATGTAAATTGTGTTTTGAGAGAAATGTCTGAGTTTGACAGGTGTTGCTCGCGGTTTGAGCAAGAAAACAATAACTGATTCGATAAATTGAACGAAGTGCTGCCCAAAAGCCTATATATGAATGTATGTATCAACGTTCACAGTGAATGCTTTTGTTCATATGTTTTGTGATTTGAATATTACCAAATACATCAGTAAAAAAAATATTGAGCCTATTTAATGCAACCCTTGCTGTTAATAGATCGCAAAGCAGCATACAACTGAGCTAAGCGTTTGGAAATGACAAGTTCACTTTCTCGTCCATAGCCTAAAAACACATATCAAGTGCAAGTACGCTGTTTAGCTCACATCTGAAGGCTGGCGGCCATTTAGGACGGCTACTGCGGATCGCTAAAATATCCTAATGATTTATGATCACGCTTCCTCAATTCAAATATCATGGCGACACTATACCGAAGATGGTTTGGGATGGTTTAGAAACTTGGGAACAAAGCTCGAGTTAATAGTGTAGGCCGTTATCGCCCGGACTTGTTGAAGCAATGTAATAAGAACAATGTGGACCGCAAAAAATGTAAAACATATTTAGCAAATATGGGCAGGCTATTTAACAAACTAGGCTATAACGGACAAACATTGGAGTTGATGACAACGCAATACATAAAAGACCGTAAGGACACAACTTGAAGCAACCACATATTTAGCCTTGGAGCACGTTCTGATTGGCCAGTGTGGGGCCAAGCGTCCACACCCATAACTTGTTTATTCATCAAAACCCAGCTCTTTAGTGAAAACCCTGCCCTTTCAGGTTGTGAAAATATAAAAAATATTTCGGCCACCACCCCCGAACCTATAAGGCTAACGCCAGCGCTAAGATGTACCATTGTGTTAGGTTTGTTAAAATAGGGCCCTGAATGTCACATTAAGGGTGCGTTCGTAAATTCACTCTGGCTATCTACTCCGATTTCAGAGCACTCTCGTCTGTGTACCAGCGCGCAGAATAACTGATGAATTTACGACCGCTCAACACCCGTTGAATATGGCCTGTGTCAGTAAACGTCGGCAACAAACGCGTAATTAAAATGACAACGCTCAGAATTTACGAACGCCCAGAGCGCACTCTGGCACTCCAGATTGCATTTACGAACACACCCTGTACATAATAGTATCGTGGGAATAACACAAGTTTATCAATCCAAAACCTTTCGAAAATTGACCACTGTCTTTTGAACATACCTGTTGTAGGTACTAGTCATGTCATCATAAGAGACTGTTTGGTTCACATTACAGTAATCATTTGGGATTTTCACATATGAATGTACTCAACCAAATTGTAAAATGTAAAACAAGGACATTTTATAATAATTATTATAACTATATCTCTCCCTCTCTCCATTGCCTTCTATAGCTTGACCAAAAAGCCAGTTGCTTTATTAATTTACAACCATTTGGTTTAGCCAGGGCCTATCCAGAAGTTGAGGGTGGGGCAGGTATGCTAGGCTCGCTGCGTAGGGGGGCATTTCTACATTATCTGGTTTAGATGTGATTACCAAAGCAGTAGGCTACTGTACAATCACTTTTGCTAGTTGGATTCATTCAACCAAAACTTAACTGGTCATTGAGTGCCATTGGATCTGGCAATAGGCTCCACTGGTGGGGTGTCCTATTTTACAAGCCAAAGAGAGAAGGTACTGGTTTATCTTGTAGTATTTGGGTCTTTATTGAAAGCCCTCTCTGGGCCCTCTGCTTCCTTGTTCTTCTGCAGTCTACCTGTTCTCCGTCGTTACACAGGTGGAGTGCCTTTTGCCCTTTCGATATTTTAAGTAGAAATGTGCAACAATATTGCATTTTAAAAGACTGTTATATTAAATTAACTGTGCTTTGATATAGTCCCAAATGGAAAATTCAATAAATCCGATTTTTAATATGAATAAAGACTTGCTAAAATAAAGACAGCATTTTACATGTCCCTCCTTATGTTTTTTTCTATTTCTAGGAAGATTTGAACCCACTTAACCCAAACATTTCGCCACTTTTTGACCATCATTGTAAAGCCTAATTACTTTGTTGCTTTGACAGTCATTTTTTGAAGATTTCTAATTATTTAACGTGATGAAATTTACATTTGTCCCTCATTTTAAGATCATCTCTGTTACGTACGTGAACTGAACTCTCATTTTAATACGGTGAAACTTCCTTTATAAATTATTTTTTCAAAAGAAACATTAAACATTTAATATTGAATTCATAGTGTAAAAGCAGATGAGCTGGGGAAAGGGGATCCCTAGTCAGCTGCTCCTAGCTAGGTCATTTCACTGAGTCGACCTTCAACCTCTTGAGATGGGAAAACATGTTTTTTTTATTAAGTTGAACGTGCTCTTTATGACACTGTTACAATTAGCCCGAATTACCCAAAAGGCACTATTGATGGAATGACCCTCTTATCAACCACAATGGACTTAATAAATAACGTTGAATAATTTCACAGGTCATTTCACAGGTCCAATGGCAGCCATGGTGAAGTCTGAGCCGCTTGAGAGCAATGTAAGTGAAGTTATTTTTGTTTTAGTTTTAAGCGTGACTTTGATGGGTCACATAGTAAAAGTATCATCAGCATCAATGACAGAGGGATCTTAGTGGTAGCTTAGTGGTTAAGAGCGTTGTGCCAGTAACCGAAAGGTTGCTGGTTCTAATCCCGAGCCGACTAGGTGAAAAACCTGTCGATGTGCCCTTGAGCAAGGCACTTAACCCTAATTGCTCCTGTAAGTCGCTCTGGATAAGAGCGTCTGCTAAATGACCAAAATAATTTTTATTTATTTATCTTGTTTGTATATATTTATCCTGTTTATTAATATGAGGACTCTGCATGCCAAATATCTCAGAGTACTTTATGCTCACCATTTTAGTAACGTCAGTAACAGAAGAATGTCGATGCCAAAATCAATATTAGATTTTATTTTATAGGTTTATCCACAAACGGAACACTGTCACTCATTCTCCTTCAGTTGCCCAACTCATAACATACTCAAAGAGGAAATCACCTGCACCAAACCTGGAACAATACTGAGAGCACTTGAAACTATTGACACATTCAAGGACCAAATGGACAAGAAGACAATGAAAGGGAAAGACATTGTCATCAAGAGTTGTAAGGGGTACATAGTGAAGCACTTTCCATGTTGGCTGATCAAAGAGGATGACCTTCTCACTATTGAGACTATCACACATGCCACAGGTGAAACTGCAGGGGTCACGGATGAAGAAACAGACAATTATGTAACTTTCTCTGTTGAGACAACAGGAGGGAAAAACAGCAAATCAAAACCAATACTTATAAAGAATTATTGTCAGTCCTACGGACCTCTATGTATCTATGCAAAACAGAAGGAGGAAGTGGAGAAGGCTCTACAAAATGATGGACGCTTCTCAAATATTGTGTTTGAACAAAAATGTCAGCTCTCTGAGCGATTAACAGGGAGCAAGTTTTCAATGGGGCAAATAGCTAAAAAACTGAACGGTCGAAACTTTGAAATCTGTCTGACAAAATATAAGGAGAAAACGGCAACTAAGATGGAAACATCTGACTCCACAATAAAACCCCTTGTAACCTCTGAAGGAGACACCACACAAACATCTCTGTTCGACCCAAGCCCTGTCTCTAAAGGAGACAGCACACAGATGACTCCATCGAAGCTAAGAACTGAAACATCAGATGTAGGGGAGTCCTCTTCGAAAAGAAAGCAGAAACGGAAATGCAGTCCCATGCCAGACCATGGTGAAATATTGAAGATCCTTCGCAACCAGTTTGAGGGTCTGGTGAAGCATATGGAAAGTAGGGGGGAGGACAGCCAGAAGAAGACATTTCCTGAAGAGTTGCATCGGATGAAGCAGGAATTCGGGAAAATCAGACAGACGTTCTCGGAGGTTCACAGACTGAAGAAATTGATTAAACTTGGTGCCGCCGTTTGTCAGGTGATTGTTGGCGGTGTTCAGGACAAGGATGGGAATGTTCAGAGTATTGTGGGGACAGGCTTCGTGCTGTTTGATAACTTCATCCTAACAAATGCACATCTGTTTGGTGAAAATGTAAGCGAAAACATGCAGCTGCATGTTGATGTGTCTGTGAAGTTCAACTACGAAGATCCGACTGGATTGGATGCGAACGTGTTCAAAGCCAAAACCCTGCTGATCGACTTTGAATATGGAAATCAGAAAAAACATTACATGGACTATGCCATACTGGAGTTGTGTCCTCTGAAAAAGAAGCAACAGAAAAAGGTCCATCCTGGTCTCCTCCGTGAATATGGCAAAGTTCCACCAGGCGGTGGGGCCTGCCTCATTGGACACCCAAGTGGACTACCGAAACAAATGGAACCCACCTCCATCATTGGCAGGGAGATAAGAGAGGAGGCTGCAAATAAATATAAACGGGAAAATGGACATGCAATCTTCACAATAAATGATGAAATTAAAAAAAACAAAAATCGCTATGATGAGGTGATGCAGGAGAAGGACGACTTTGTGACCTATTACACCTCCTTCTTCCATGGATCTTCTGGCTCTCCAGTCTTCGATGACCTTGGTCGAGTGTTCGGCATGCATACTCGGTGGCTTTCCCTATGAGGGATAGCGAACACAGAGCACCCAGAGTGTTCTAGAGTACGCCGTCCCACTGCTCAGCATCTTACAGAACTTTGTCATCCGTTTGAAGGAGGACAACAATCAGGCAGTTTTGAAAAGAGTTCAGGAAGAGGCACAGAAAAACCTCTTCCTGTTTGACGTTCTTTTCAAGACAGATGGTGATGAGCCTATGGATGAGTCCTAGGAGATTGTTGCAAATACAGTTAATACAATGCCACCCAGTGGTTGTCCTGGGAACAACACAACAATGCCACCCAGTGGTTGTCTTGGGAACAACACAACAATGTCACCCAGTGGTTGTCTTGGGAACAACAACATCTATTAAGAATTCAGAGATAGGCCGCAAATACTGTAATGTCAGTATTTATGTTCAACCATTGCACTAGTGCCTTTTGGGCATTTTAGGGTATTGATAGATGACCTGTTCTCAGACAAATGTACATATTTTTTTAAACATTTTGTATTGTTGTATTTCTCCTTTGTCTGCTGTAATTCTCATCACTGGTTCCTTATTATGTCCTCTGCAATTCTGTGAAGCAGGGCTTTCTTTGAAAAAGAGACTTTGGTCTCAGTGGGCCTTCCCTGCAAAAATAAACGTTTCAGTAAATAAACTGATGAAGACAACTACCTGGATCAGATTGCAACAATCAAACTATTGTTTTAATGTGTTCTACATTTTGATGGCTTGATTCAGTTTTCATCACTTGTCTTTGCTTTAACTCGTCTCAATAGATCATGTTGAATAGAGTAATAGCTCAATCCGTTGTACTCTTTCTTTGTAGTTGCTCGACCAACTCATCAGTTGGTCGGTTCGATCTCGGGACCACCCATAAGTAAAAAATAAAATAAATGTTATGCATGTATGACTTGTTAAGTCTCTTTGGATAAAAGCATCTGCTAAATGGCGTATTATTATATTACTTCATGGACCCGTCATTTTTGCTTTCTTGGTTTGACAGCTTGTTAAGGTTCATCATGAGTACAAGGTGGTAACTGTTATTACATTGGCACACTGTATCATTTAGAAATTGTTACAAAGTCATGAAATGAAAACAACCATGCATAAAACCAGTGACAGACTAATCAATAAATATGTCGACAATTACAGCTTGCTTATTGCTTCTTATTGCAAGTGGACCACACAACGGTGTGTCTGATCATTTAACCGGCACAGACCATGGAACTTGAGGAGAGAGAAATAACGTGAATCCGTCACGTGATCTAATGTCCTGGCTGTAGAGCTTGTGATTTATATAGAAATATTTCTATGGTGATTTAGCCCTCAACCTACACAGAAGAGGCAACCCTCTCTTCAACATTAGATTGGATGGTCTGCTCCAAACAGTACAGGGTGAGACAGTGGTACATGACTTTTACATCATCTAGTTTCAGTAAAGTGATAAATTAGCAGAATAGTATAAAATATAATGCATACAAAATATCATGTCGCTTTTTTTAGACAAGAATAGAACAGGAAATTATTGTTATTAATGACAAGTAGTTCAACGACCATTAAGTCAGACTTTATTTATTTTGGTGATGTGTTTTTAAAAACCAAAAGAGAATGCACTTGATAATCTAAGCGATTTAAAAAATAGATTAAAAAAAGTTCAACATTTCTTCTCATCAATCACATCTGGATTGATCAGTTTTGCTCATTTCCTGATAATCTCTAAGAGAAATTACTACATAGCTTGGGCCTACTGTATAGGCTGACAAATGACAAGCCTGGCTGCAATTAGGTTGTTCTCCTCTGGTGCAGATTTACAATCCCACAGATATGAGCTATGACCACACAAATCAAGCACTGTTCAAATAAAATACAATTTATGTTCAATATCAATGACAAGTCGCAATGTGCAGAGACGGAGTCATCACAGATTTCACCTGCAGAATTTTGATAGGACAGTGATGTGAAGAGGAGTTTTGATAGGACAGTGTTGTGAAGATGAGTTTTGATAGGAACAGTGTTGTGAAGATTCCCAGGAATATAGACAGCATCTGGAGTGGAGATTCTCGGAGGCTGGTGGATTCTGTGGTTGTCAACAACAACAACAACAACAAGAGAGGTCATTCATCTCATCCACATTTCATTTCCACAATGGTTCATGCTTACTTCATTAAATCTTACATATACAGTATGCAACTCGGCCCAGGTGGTATATCATATTTGACTATATACCGGTATTGATGCACAGACCGGTTTGGGTTTTTACGTTACCTTCTATAACGGTATTTCAACGTTAGGTTTGTTAAATGAGAGCGCTATTCCGCCGTGTCTAACGTCCGTTTTATACTTTCCTCCGCTACTTGAGTCGTCTCTCCTCTCCCGCTCTCCCACGGCGCTTTCCACACAGATCTAGCCCGCCCCCTGTCACTCAAGTGCAGCGCAGTTGTTGCTCGACCAGGAGGAGACCACTTCCCTCGTCTTGCGTTCAGACTGCATGGTCAATACAGCACATAGCAACAAGAATTCGATGACAACTATGCTAGCTGTTGTATAATTCCCACTATTAGTTTGTGTATCTTACTGTTTGCAACGGCTAGTTTTGTCTTTTCTTAGAAAATTGTGGCTAAAATAAATTGTTGGCCGCTAATCGCTAGTTGGCTAAACGTCATGGCAAGCGTAGCTAGCTAATACAGCCTGGTACCAGTGAAAGTGTTGACCTAAATCAGCATGTTGTTTGTGCAACAGTATCTTCTAAATCA
The DNA here is from genome assembly GCF_020615455.1 of Coregonus clupeaformis. NCBI lineage: Eukaryota > Metazoa > Chordata > Actinopteri > Salmoniformes > Salmonidae > Coregonus > Coregonus clupeaformis. The sequence continues at coordinate 72,928,590 of NC_059198.1, forward strand.
AAGAGGAATTACGCAAAGCATGAATATGTTAGCTACGTGAAGTAAGAGAAAACATTTCCATGTAGCCAAAGATTATAGGGTGCCGCCTGAAAACACTGACCAACACTTTGGTTCCTACCCTGTCAAACAACACTGTATTCAAAGTGCCCACTATTATATTCTAACTACAGAATTAGAAGAATCATTCTATTTCCATGATTCCAACAGTTCACCCAGGTGTTTTGATCTAAATCGCAATATTTGGTAAAAAATAAGGCTGCGATTGTTTGCCCATATCTTGCGCCCTACGTGGCAGTGTGGAAATTATCTCAAATGAGGAAATGCAGAAATGATGACGAGTACTGAAGATGGTTATTTTTGGTTGAAGTTTTATTGAACAGTATAAACCAATCAGAATGGAGAAAAACCCATTGAAATCACTTAGAATGTATGTGTTGCCTCCCTAGGGATGGGCATTTGAAATGATTTCACTATTCAAATAATATCATGCATTTTTTTCAGCTGTCCAGATAGTGGTTGTTAGGGTGCTATTCAGATATGTGAGTTTTTGGCTAACAGTAGCCCGGCTAACAGCAACAGTGTTTTGGCTAACAGTAGCCTAGGCTAACAGCAACAGTGTTTAGGCTAACAGTAGCCTAGGCTAACAGCAACAGTGTTTAGGCTAACAGTAGCCCGGCTAACAGCAACAGTGTTTAGGCTAACAGTAGCCTGGCTTACAGCAACAGTGTTTAGGCTAACAACAACAGTGTTTAGGCTAACAGTAGCCTAGGCTAACAGCAACAGTGTTTAGGCTAACAGTAACCTAGGCTAACAGCAACAGTGAAAGAGATGTCATAGAACTGATTCTGTTTCAAAATACGTTTTCTGGTGAGTGTTTTGCATTGATCTGTGTCAGTGTTGTGGCCCCTCCGTTGGTGCGCGTCTGTAGACTAACCGCTATTTGAAGTGGGGAAGATAGCGCTTTTAGCCCTCCGGTCAACCCTGACAATGGTATGCTATGATAGTAAAATGCCTTTTCATGTAAAATTAACCCACATCCCCATGAGAGACAAATTAGCTTGAAGATATAACAATGACTATGTCCTCAGAACTGTAGGCTCCATTTAAAGTGGCCCAACTGTAAACAATGTTCTGTCAAAGCCACGTGACGTCTGAAGCAGCAGTAGCTCAATGCGCCGTACATAAACACTGCATTCTAAAGTTTGATGTTTTATTAAATGAAGCATTTCAAATGTTATGGTATATCCTTGTGTGTAACAATGTAACATGGATCATTTAATTTAATGTTAAAATAACCGCGCTCATCACTACACTACTCACGAAGCACATTTAGAACTTTTATTATTAGAAAACATCAAATACCGTCAACAATACTGTGATATGATATTTTGGCCATATCACCCATCCCTACCATATCACCCAGCCCTATCTTATCGCCCAGCCCTATCATATCGCCCAGCCCTATCATATCGCCCAGCCCTATCTTATCACCCAGCCCTATCATATCACCCAGCCCTATCATACCGCCCAGCCCTATCATATCGCCCAGCCCAATCATATCACCCAGCCCAATCATATCACCCAGCCCTATCTTATCGCCCAGCCCTATCATATCGCCCAGCCCTATCTTATCACCCAGCCCTATCATATCACCCAGCTCTATCATACCGCCCCAGCCCTATCATATCGCCCAGCCCTATCTTATCACCCAGCCCTATCATATCACCCAGCCCTATCATACGCCCAGCCCCTATCATATCACCCAGCCCTATCATATCACCCAGCCCTATCATATCACCCAGCCCTATCATATCACCCAGCCCTATCATATCACCCAGCCCTGTCATTCACCCAGCCCTATCATATCACCCAGCCCTGTCTATATCACCCAGCCCTATCATATCACCCAGCCCTATCATATCACCCAGCCCTATCATATCACCCAGCCCTATCATATCACCCAGCCCTATCATATCACCCAGCCCTATCATATCACCCAGCCCTATCATATCACCCAGCCCTATCATATCACCCAGCCCTGTCATATCACCCAGCCCTATCATATCACCCAGCCCTATCATATCGCCCAGCCCTATCATATCGCCCAGCCCTATCATATCGCCCAGCCCTATCATATCGCCCAGCCCTATCATATCGCCCAGCCCTATCATATCGCCCAGCCCAATCATATCGCCCAGCCCTATCATATCACCCAGCCCTATCATATCACCCAGCCCTATCATATCACCCAGCCCTGTCATATCACCCAGCCCCTATGCAGTTCTCTATACAGTAGTACAATAAAAACCATCAGTGGTTAGTAACCAAAGCTAAAGAACTGCCATATAAATAGACTGTTTCTCTACAAATGAAATGATCAGACATACACACCTGCAGGGATGAGCACCGAAGCCTCACATATCTGGTTCTGTAGAGGAAATAGGAAAGGTTGCTTTCTGTCAGTCAAGGGCACTTCTATATATATATATATATATATTATGATTAACTCTCACTCACACACTCACACACACACACACACACACACACACACACACACACACTTACAAGACCCCCCACACACAAACTGAAGTCAGATTCTGAAAGAGGGAACGTAGCAGTGTGTGTGTGTGGGGGGGTCACCCCAGGTTTGGAACGTAGCAGTGTGTGTGTGCGCGCTCACCCCAGGTTTGGAACGTAGCAGTGTGTGTGTGTGCGCGTCACCCCAGGTTTGGTCTTGAGGTTCTTCAGGTGAGGGACTCTGCAGGTGTACACTAACTACTAACTGCTACTAAATACTAATTATAAACTGGGTGACAGACGTGGTATATTTAAGAAATAAGGCACGGGGATGTGGTATATGGCCAATATACCACTGCTAAGGGCTGTTCTTAACACGTGACGTAACGCAGAGTGCCTGGACACAGCCCTCAGCCGTGGTAAATTGCCCATATACCACAACCCCAGAGGTGCCTTATTGCTATTATAAACTGGTTACCAATGTAATTAGAACAGAGAAAAATATGTTTTGTCATACCCATGGTATACGGTCTAAACTGGGTGGTTCGAGCCCTGAATGCTGATTGGCTTACAGCCATGGTATATCAGACCGTATACCACGGGTATGACAAAACATTTTGTAATTCTCTGATTACGTTAGTAACAGTTTATAATAGCAATAAGGCACCTCGGGGTTTGTAGGATATGGCCAATATACCGCTGCTAAGGGCTGTATCCAGGCACAACACAACAAACAACCCTTAGCCATGATATATTGGCCATATACCACAAACCCCCTGAGGTGCCTTATTGCTTAACTATACTAGTAACACACCCCAGCTGTACTCTCTAACTACTAACTATACTAGTAACTCACCCCAGGTGTACTCCTCTAACTACTAACTATACTAGTAACTCACCCCAGGTGTACTCTCTAACTACTAACTTATACTAGTAACTCACCCCAGGTGTACTCCTCTAACTACTAACTATACTAGTAACTCACCCCAGGTGTACTCCTCTAACTACTAACTATACTAGTAACTCACCCCAGGTGTACTCCTCTAACTACTAACTATACTAGTAACTCACCCCAGGTGTACTCCTCTAACTACTAACTATACTAGTAACTCACCCCAGGTGTACTCCTCTAACTACTAACTATACTAGTAACTCACCCCAGGTGTACTCCTCTAACTACTAACTATACTAGTAACTCACCCCAGGTGTACTCCTCTAACTACTAACTATACTAGTAACTCACCCCAGGTGTACTCCTCTAACTACTAACTATACTAGTAACTCACCCCAGGGTACTCCTCTAACTACTAACTATACTAGTAACTCACCCCAGGTGTACTCCTCTAACTACTAACTATACTAGTAACTCACCCCAGGGGGTACTCCTCTAACTACTAACTATACTAGTAACTCACCCCAGGTGTACTCCTCTAACTACTAACTATACTAGTAACTCACCCCCAGGTGTACTCCTCTAACTACTAACTATACTAGTAACTCACCCCAGATGTACTCCTCTAACTACTAACTATACTAGTAACTCACCCCAGGTGTTCTCCTCTAACTACTAACTATACTAGTAATACACCCCAGGTGTACTCCTCTAACTACTAACTATACTAGTAACTCACCCCAGGTGTACTCCTCTAACTACTAACTATACTAGTAACTCACCCCAGGTGTACTCCTCTAACTACTAACTATACTAGTAACTCACCCCAGGTGTACTCCTCTAACTACTAACTATACTAGTAACTCACCCCAGGTGTACTCCTCTAACTACTAACTATACTAGTAACTCACCCCAGGTGTACTCCTCTAACTACTAACTATACTAGTAACTCACCCCCAGGTGTACTCCTCTAACTACTAACTATACTAGTAACTCACCCCAGGTGTACTCCTCTAACTACTAACTATACTAGTAACTCACCCCCAGGTGTACTCCTCTAACTACTAACTATACTAGTAACTCACCCCCAGGTGTACTCCTCTAACTACTAACTATACTAGTAACTCACCCCAGGTGTACTCCTCTAACTACTAACTATACTAGTAACTCACCCCAGGGTACTCCTCTAACTACTAACTATACTAGTAACTCACCCCAGGTGTACTCCTCTAACTACTAACTATACTAGTAACTCACCCCAGGTGTACTCCTCTAACTACTAACTATACTAGTAACTCACCCCAGGTGTACTCCTCTAACTACTAACTATACTAGTAACTCACCCCAGGTGTATTCCTCTAACTACTAACTATACTAGTAACTCACCCCCAGGTGTACTCCTCTAACTACTAACTATACTAGTAACTCACCCCAGGTGTATTCCTCTAACTAACTAACTATCCTAGTAACTCACCCCAGGTGTACTCCTCTAACTACACTAGTAACTCACCCCAGGTGTACTCCTCTAACTACTAACTATACTAGTAACTCACCCCAGGTGTACTCCTCCTAACTACTAACTATACTAGTAACTCACCCCAGGTGTATTCCTCTAACTACTAACTATACTAGTAACTCACCCCAGGTGTACTCCTCTAACTACTAACTATACTAGTAACTCACCCCAGGTGTACTCCTATAACTACTAACTATACTAGTAACTCACCCCAGGTGTACTCCTCTAACTACTAACTATCCTAGTAACTCACCCCAGGTGTACTCCTCTAACTACTAACTATACTAGTAACTCACCCCAGGTGTACTCCTCTAACTACTAACTATACTAGTAACTCACCCCAGGTGTACTCCTCTAACTACTAACTATACTAGTAACTCACCCCAGGTGTAGGTCTTCTAGATTCTTCAGGTGGCTGGACTCTGCAGGTGTACTCCTCTCCGCTGGCTGGTTTGAAGGCAACACTCTTGGTGAGGTGGAACTGCCAGCCCTGTTCGAAGGCCAGGTCTGTCTGCTTGGCGTCGGGGATCTCCACGCCGTTCTGCAGGAGCTGGATGCTGATGTCAGGGGGGTGGAAGCCACTCACGTGACAGATCAGGGTGTTGTCCTTCCCATAATCCCCTGGGTTACGGCTGTACACCTGCACCTTGGGGGGAGCTACAGGAGGGAGGAGGGAATGGTACACAGTCAGGCAGTCAGGTAGTCAGGTAGGTATGCAGACAGAGACACACACACAGTCAGGTAGGTATGCAGACAGAGACACACACACAGTCAGGTAGGTATGCAGACAGAGACACACACAGTCAGGTAGGTATGCAGACAGAGAAACACACAGTCAGGTAGGTATGCAGACAGAGAAACACACAGTCAGGTAGGTATGCAGACAGAGAAACACACAGTCAGGTAGGCACACACACACACACACACACACATGCAGTATCACAAAAGTTGATTATCTTATTCTCACTATAAAAATAAAATAGTCATCTCTGCTCAATTAACATTTGCTTAAAAGCGTAACCCATGTAAAGTACAAATTTGCTGTCGACTTAAGACATTTGCCAGTCGGCCGGCCGGCCAGGTAGATAGGGAGAGTCGAAGGTCGAGAGCCATGCGTCGTCCGAAACACGACTCTGCCAAGCTGCACTGCTTCTTGACACACTGCTCGCTTGACCCGGAAGCAAGCCGCACCAATATGTCGGAGGAAACACTGTCCAACTGACGACCGAAGTCAGCTTGCAGGCGCCCAGCCCGCCACAAGGAGTCGCTAGAGCACGATGGGACAAAGACATCCCAGCTGGCCAAACCCTCCCCTAACCCGGACGATGCTGGGCCAATTATGCACCACTCCATGGGTCTCCCAGTCAGGGCCGGCTGTGTAAAACCAATTTTGATGGGATTTCTCTTCCTCAAACACCAAGACAATATAATTATCATAATCCTGAACCAGCTCTCTGGATTCTGTTGAATGGCTTTCTTTGAGCCCGTCCTTTGGGAAAGCACCTGGTTTAACCAGTACCTTTCCACTGGGTGTGTCTTTTAATATTCAACATTGCGCATGTGTAAAAACATACGTACTTATGCAAATACGTACAGCTATGAAAGCAATGATCACTGACAGAACTTCCTCTTTCAACACAGGTCTCAGATCAACCAACGCAGTAACACAGGTAGGTTACTAAACATTTATATAATACTTTTGAATAGAACATTAACAAACAGGCTATGTTGCAATTTCAATTTAATCCTCCAGAAACGACAGAACAAATAATGCAACAAATATTGTGGTTAAATTCAAATATACTAATTGACAAAAAACCTTTATTTTTTGACAGAATGTTTAAAAAAAGGTATAATCTTCGTAAATGATATCATAGGTAGGACTGGTGGAGTTATGCGCACATGCAGCTAACAAAAACATATGGAAATGTCTGCTCTACCCAAAATTACAACCAAATAATTGCAGCCTTACCGCAAAAGTGGAAGAGGAAAGTGGAAGGGGGAGAAAGTAAGGAACTTGTCTGTCGGCCTTTTTTATAACTGGCTCTACATTGTCACTGACAGTAGGACTGTTATCGTAGGCTGTGAGGTGAACTAGTCTACATTGTCACTGACAGTAGGACTGTTATCGTAGGCTGTGAGGTGAACTAGTCTACATTGTCACTGACAGTAGGACTGTTATCGTAGGGCTGTGAGGTGAACTAGTCTACATTGTCATGACAGTAGGACTGTTATCGTGGGCTGTGAGGTGAACTGGTCTACATAGTCACTGACAGTAGGACTGTTATCGTAGGCTGTGAGGTGAACTAGTCTACATTGTCACTGACAGTAGGCCTGTTATCGTAGGCTGTGAGGTGAACTAGTCTACATTGTCACTGACAGTAGGACTGTTATCGTAGGCTGTGAGGTGAACTAGTCTACATTGTCACTGACAGTAGGCCTGTTATCGTAGGCTGTGAGGTGAACTAGTCTACATTGTCACTGACAGTAGGACTGTTATCGTAGGCTGTGAGGTTTCTATTATAAAGATACAATGAGAAGGGAAAGGTTGGCATGAGGATGTCCAGTTGATAGTCTATCATAAAGTGTTAGTAATGAAGGCAGTAGTTGCTAACAACAAATGTTGACCTTGGTTTAGCCAGTACCTTTCCACAGGGTGTGTCTAATAATATGTATCATTGCGCAGGTATAAAACATACATACGTACGTACAGCTATGAAAGCAATGATCACTGCCACAACTTCCTCTTTCAACACAGGTCTCAGATCAACAACGCAGTAACACAGGTAGGTTACTAAACATTTACATAATACTTTTGAATAGAACATTAACAAACAGGCTCTACATTGTCACTGACAGTAGGACTGTTATCGTAGGCTGTGAGGTTTCTATGATAAAGATACAATGAGAAGGGAAAGGTACAGGTACAGGTTGGTGTTGTTAGTGTTTATGTATTTTAATTTTTTTGTGAGAGTAAACCATGATAATATGAAACATGTACAGGGAGGAAAGTGTGTTTGACTAAATGTTCTAAAACAAAGGGAAAGAGAGAATCCAAAATGTGGTCCCCATTCAAATCACATTTGACCTGTCATGACAAGTGAAAACTAGTCTACTGATGTAGTGAGAACCCATGAGTAGACGACCATCCTGACCCACCATCCTGACCCACCGTCCTGATCCACCATCCTGATCCACCATCCTGACCTACCATCTTGATCCACCATCCTGACCCACCGTCCTGACCCACCGTCCTGACCCACCGTCCTGACCCACCATCCTGATCCACCATCCTGATCCACCATCCTGACCCACCATCATGATCCACCATCCTGACCTACCATCTTGATCTACCATCCTGATCCACCATCCTGACCCACCATCCTGACCTACCATCCTGACCCACCATCCTGATCCACCATCCTGATCCACCATCCTGACCCACCATCCTGACCCACCATCCTGACCCACCATCCTAATCCACCATCCTGATCCACCTTCCTGATCCACCGCCCTGACCTACCATCCTGACCCACCATCCTGATCCACCATCCTGACCCACCATCCTGATCCACCGCCTGACCTACCATCCTGATCCACCATCCTGACCCACCATCCTGATCCACCATCCTGACCTACCATCCTGACCCACCATCCTGATCCACCATCCTGACACACCATCCTGACCCACCATCCTGACCCACCATCCTGATCCACCATCCTGACCTACCATCCTGACCCACCATCCTGACCCACCATCCTGACACACAATCCCGACCCACCATCCCGATCCACCATCCCGATCCACCATCCTGATCCACCATCCTGACACACCATCCTGACCCACCAGCCTGACCCACCATCCTGATCCGCCGCCCTGACCTACCATCCTGATCCACCATCCTGAACCACCTTCCTGATCCACCATCCTGACCTACCATCCTGACCCACCATCCTGATCCACCATCCTGACACACCATCCTGACCCACCATCCTGACCCACCATCCTGACCTACCATCCTGACCCACCATCCTGATCCACCATCCTGACACACCATCCTGACCCACCATCCTGATCCACCATCCTGACCCACCATCCTGATCCACCATCCTGACACACCATCCTGACCCACCATCCTGATCCACCGTCCTGACCTACCATCCTGACCCACCATCCTGATCCACCACCCTGAACTACCATCTGACCCACCATCCTGACCCACCATCCTGATCCACCATCCTGACCCCACCATCCCGATCCACCATCCCGATCCACCATCCCGATCCACCGCCCTGACCTACCATCCTGACCCACCATCCTGACCCACCATCCTGAACCACCATCCTGATCCACCATCCTGACCCACCATCCTGACCAACCATCCTGATCCACAATCCTGAAACACCATCCAGATCCACCATCCTGACCTACCTATCCTGACCCACCGTCCTGATCCACCATCCTGACCCACCATCCTGACCCACCATCCTGATCCACCATCCTGACCCACCATCTGATCCACCATCCTGACACACCATCTGATCCACCATCCTGATCCACCATCCTGACCCATCATCCTGATCCACCATCCTGAACCACCATCCTGATCCACCATCCTGAACACCATCCTGATCCACCATCCTGATCCACCATCCTGACCCACCATCCTGATCCACCATCCTGATCCACCATCTCTGATCCACCATCCTGACCCACCATCCTGATCCACCTTTCTGATCCACCATCCTGACCCCACCATTCTGACCCACCATCCTGATCCACCATCCTGACCCACCATCCTGACCACCATCCTGATCCACCATCTACCTACCATCCTGATCCACCATCCTGACCCACCATCCTGCCCTACCATCCTGATCCACCATCCTGACCCACCATCCTGACCTACCATCCTGATCCACCATCCTGACCCACCATCCTGACCCACCATCCTGATCCACCATCCTGATCACCTTCCTGTTCCACCGCCTGACCTACCATCCTGACCCACCATCCTGATCCACCATCCTGACCCACCATCCTGACCCACCATCCTGACCCACCATCCTGACCCACCATCCTGACCCACCATCCTGACCCACCATCCTGATCCACCTTCCTGATCCACCGCCCTGACCTACCATCCTGACCCACCATCCTGATCCACCATCCTGACACACCATCCTGACCCACCATCCTGATCCACCGCCCTGACCCACCATCCTGATCCACCATCCTGACCCACCATCCTGACACACCATCCTGACACACCATCCTTACCCACCATCCTGATCCACCATCCTGTCCTACGATCCTGACCCACCATCCTGATCCACCATCCTGACCCACTATCCTGATCCACCATCCTGACCTACCATCCTGACCCACCGTCCTGATCCACCATCCTGACACACCATCCTGACCCACCATCCTGACCCACCATCCTGACCTACCATCCTGATCCACCATCCTGATCCACCATCCTGACACACCATCCTGACCCACTATCCTGATCCACCATCCTGACCCACCATCCTGATCCACCATCCTGACACACCATCCTGACCCACCATCCTGACCCACCATCCTGATCCACCGTCCTGACCCACCATCCTGACCCACCATCCTGATCCACCACCCTGATCTACCATCCTGACCCACCATCCTGACCCACCATCCTGATCCACCATCCTGACCCACCATCCCGATCCACCATCCCGATCCACCATCCCGATCCACCGCCCTGACCTACCATCCTGACCCACCGCCCTGACCCACCATCCTGACCCACCATCCTGACCCACCATCCTGAACCACCATCCTGATCCACCATCCTGATCCACTATCCTGATCCATCATCCTGATCCACCGTCCTGACCCACCATCCTGACCCACCATCCTGATCCACCACCCTGAACTACCATCCTGACCCACCATCCTGACCCACCATCCTGATCCACCATCCCTGACCCACCATCCCGATCCACCATCCCGATCACCATCCCGATCCACCGCCCTGACCTACCATCCTGACCCCCGCCCTGACCCACCATCCTGACCCACCATCCTGACCCACCATCCTGACCCACAGTCCTGATCCACCATCCCGACCCACCATCCCGATCCACCATCCCGATCCACCATCCCGATCCACCGCCCTGACCTACCATCCTGACCCACCATCCTGACCCACCATCCTGAACCACCATCCTGATCCACCATCCTGACCCACCATCCTGACCAACCATCCTGATCCACCATCCTGAAACACCATCCAGATCCACCATCCTGACCTACCATCCTGACCCACCGTCCTGATCCACCATCCTGACCCACCATCCTGACCCACCATCCTGATCCACCATCCTGACCCACCATCCTGATCCACCATCCTGACACACCATCCTGATCCACCATCCTGATCCACCATCCTGACCCATCATCCTGATCCACCATCCTGACCCACCATCCTGATCCACCATCCTGACACACCATCCTGATCCACCATCCTGATCCACCATCCTGACCCACCATCCTGATCCACCATCCTGACCCACCATCCTGATCCACCATCCTGATCCACCATCCTGACCCACCATCCTGATCCACCTTTCTGATCCACCATCCTGACCCACCATTCTGACCCACCATCCTGATCCACCATCCTGACCCACCATCCTGACCCACCATCCTGATCCACCATCCTGACCTACCATCCTGATCCACCATCCTGACCCACCATCCTGCCCTACCATCCTGATCCACCATCCTGACCCACCATCCTGACCTACCATCCTGATCCACCATCCTGACCCACCATCCTGACCCACCATCCTGATCCACCATCCTGATCACCTTCCTGATCCACCGCCCTGACCTACCATCCTGACCCACCATCCTGATCCACCATCCTGACCCACCATCCTGATCCACCATCCTGACACACCATCCTGACCCACCATCCTGACCCACCATCCTGACCCACCATCCTGATCCACCTTCCTGATCCACCGCCCTGACCTACCATCCTGACCCACCATCCTGATCCACCATCCTGACACACCATCCTGACCCACCATCCTGATCCACCGCCCTGACCCACTATCCTGATCCACCATCCTGACCCACCATCCTGATCCACCATCCTGACACACCATCCTGACACACCATCCTTACCCACCATCCTGATCCACCATCCTGTCCTACGATCCTGACCCACCATCCTGATCCACCATCCTGACCCACTATCCTGATCCACCATCCTGACCTACCATCCTGACCCACCGTCCTGATCCACCATCCTGACACACCATCCTGACCCACCATCCTGACCCACCATCCTGACCTCCATCCTGATCCACCATCCTGATCCACCATCCTGACACACCATCCTGACCCACTATCCTGATCCACCATCCTGACCCACCATCCTGATCCACCATCCTGACACACCATCCTGACCCACCATCCTGACCCACCATCCTGATCCACCGTCCTGACCCACCATCCTGACCCACCATCCTGATCCACCACCTGAACTACCATCCTGACCCACCATCCTGACCCACCATCCTGATCCACCATCCTGACCCACCATCCCGATCCACCATCCCGATCCACCATCCCGATCCACCGCCCTGACCTACCATCCTGACCCACCGCCTGACCCACCATCCTGACCAACCATCCTGACCCACCATCCTGAACCACCATCCTGATCCACCATCCTGATCCACTATCCTGATTCATCATCCTGATCCACCGTCCTGACCCACCATCCTGACCCACCATCCTGATCCACCACCCTGAACTACCATCCTGACCCACCATCCTGACCCACCATCCTGATCCACCATCCTGACCCACCATCCCGATCCACCATCCCGATCCACCATCCCGATCCACCGCCCTGACCTACCATCCTGACCCACCGCCCTGACCCACCATCCTGACCCACCATCCTGACCCACCATCCTGACCCACCGTCCTGATCCACCATCTGACCCACCATCCCGATCCACCATCCCGATCCATCCGATCCACCGCCTGACCTACCATCCTGACCCACCATCCTGACCCACCATCCTGACCCACCATCCTGATCCACCATCCTGACACACCATCCTGACCCACCATCCTGATCCACCATCCTGACACACCATCCTGATCCATCATCCTGATCCATCATCCTGACACACCATCCTGATCCATCATCCTGACCTACCATCCTGACCCACCATCCTGATCCACCATCCTGATCCGTCGTTTCAGAAACGAGAGCACAAAAGTAAAATGAGTCCTCAGTATGTCCACAAGACATTGAAAATACACCTTTTTGGTTGAAAAGATAACTCTTAACCAATCTTGCTCACTGGGCTTTCTCTTCTTCAAACACCAAGACAGTATCATCATCATGAACCACAACAGTAGAACATCAGTGGTCTGTACATCAGGTGAACACAACAGCATTACATGAATGGTCAACAGAAGTTGAGCTTGACTTCAATAAAGAAACACCAGAATCAGAATTAGAACAACGTAGCACTCCTAGTTTGAAGAAAGCAAAGTCTCAAGTCTTTGGCATTGTGGTGATGCTGGTCCCACTATGATGGTCATCGCAGGCCTCTGTTTATCAATCAATTCCTTTCTTGAAATAATTGTTTTCACTTGTTTGTGCCAGTCACTTCTAATTGCAGAATAAATAAACCTATACATGTAAATGGATGCCATAGTTGTAGACAATCTACAATCACAATTTACTTTGCAACTAGTTGGAGTCATTCAATTTAACTCATTGAAAGAGAGAAGAAAGGTACTGGTTTATCTTGTTGTATTTTGTTCTTTATAAAAAAATCGACCTGTTATTATCAATCGTAAAATATTAAATAATATTTGTTGATTAATGATTTCACAGGTCCAATGGCAGCCAAGGTGAAACCAGAGCCTCTTGACAGCAATGTAAGTTAATAAGTTAATGTGTTTATCTTTTAATCATGTTCATGTTCGTTATCTTATGTAAGCTGCACTACAATTCAGTTTTCTTTACTGTAAACTGACAAAGTGCTCCATTGTGTAAAATACATTATTTTAGTTTTAGTTTTTGATGGGTCACATTAAATAAATAAAATAATAATAAAAGCATCATATTTACTTTTTTTTTTGTTCAAAAATCTAAGTTGTTGTTCAGGATGACTAATATGAATGACAATTATGGGAGAATGTAATTGATACGCTACATGATCAAAAGTATGTGGACACCTGTTCATCAAACATCTCATTCCAAAATCATGGGCATTAATATGGAGTTAGTCCCCCCCTTTGCTGCTAAAACAGCCTCCACTCTTCTGGGAAGGCTTTCCACTAGATGTTGGAACATTGCTGCAGGGACTTGCTTCCATTCAGCCACAAGAGCATTAGTGAGGTCGGGCACTGATTTTGGGCGATTAGGAATGGCTCGCAGTCGGCATTCCAATTCATTCCAAAGGTGTTCGATGGGGTTGAGGTCAGGGCTCTGTGCAGGCCGGTCAAGTTCTTCCACACCGATCTCGACAAATCATTTCTGTATGGACCTGGCTTTGTGCACGGGGGCATTGTCATGCTGAAACAGGAAAGGTCCTTCCCGAACTGTTGCCACAAAGTTGGAAGCACAGAATCGTCTAGAATGTCATTGTATGCTGTAGCGTTAAGATTTCCCTTCACTGGAACTAAAGGGCCTAGCCCGAACCATGAAAAACAGCCCCAGACCATTATTCCTCCTCCACCAAACTTTACAGTTAGCATTATGCATTCGGGCAGATAGCGTTCTCCTGGCATCCACTAAACCCAGATTTGTCCAGACTACCAGATGGTGAAGCCGGATTCATCACTCCAAAGACGCGTTTCCACTGCTCCAGAGTCCAATGGCGGCAAGCTTTACACCACTCCAGCCCGCGCCCGACATTGCACATGGTGCATCCTGTAGCTCAGTTGGTAGAGCATGGCACTTTGCAGCGCCAGGGTTGTGGGGTTCGTTTCCTACGGGGCCAGTATGAAAAAATGTATGCACTCACTAACTGTAAGTCGCTCTGGATAAGAGCGTCTGCTAAATGACTAAAATGTAATCTTAGGCTTGTATGCGGCTGCTCGGCCATGAAAACCATTTCTTGAAGCTCCGCGAACAGTTCTTATGCTGACGTTGCTTCCAGAGGCAGTTTGAAACTCTGTAGTGAGTGGTGCAACCGAGGACAGATTATTTTTACGTGCTACGTGCTTCAGCACTCAGCGGTCCCGTTCTGTGAGCTTTTGTGGCCTACAACTTCGCTGCTGAGCTGTTGTTGCTCCTAGACGTTTCCACTTCACAATAATAGCGCTTACAGTTGACCGGGCATAGCCCAAATCCACTCATTTGAAGGGGTGTTCACATACTTTTGTATATATAGCGAATGTGTATCCATATTATCATGATAAACATGGTATTTCATGTTCTAAAAGTCAATATTTTATTTTCTTTAGAACCTTCAAATTCCTGTTATTTTTCTGTTTCAGAGTGATTCACCGTCAGACCAAATGGCTCCAAAGATGGAGAAGATGAAGATGCCTGAGCCTAACGATAGCATGGTCAGTATAATGTTTATAACACATTCATTTTAAGTATTGATCAATACATGTTTTGTTTTCAGCTAATAATAAAAGTAATAGATAATTATTGACAGCTTTATGCATTATTTTTTAAATGAGAGAAATGTATCTTTTGTGGATAAAAGTGTCTGCTAAATGGCATATATTATATTATAAAAGCACATGCTATATTGCTATGCATGAGCTGGAAACATATACAGAGCCTTCAGAAAGTGTTCAGACCCTTTGCTATGACGCTCCAAATAGAGCTCAGGTGCATCCAATTTCCTTTGATCATCCTTGAGATCACTAGAACTTGATTGGAGTCCACCTGTGGCCAATTCAATTGTTTGAACATGATTTAGAAAGAAACACATGTCTATATACAGTACCAGTCAAAAGTTTGGACACACCCACTCATTCCAGGGTTTTTCTTTATTTTTACTATTTTCTACATTGTAGAATAATAGTGAAGACATCAAAACTATGAAATAACACATATGGAATCATGTAGTAACAAAAAAGTGTTAAACAAATCAAAATATATTTCATATTTGAGATTCTTCAAATAGCCACCCTTTGCCTTGATGGCAGCTTTGCTCACTCTTGGCATTCTCTCAACCAGGTTCAAGAGGTAGTCACCTGGAATGGATTTCAATTAACAGGTGTGCCTTCTTAAAAAGTTAATTTGTGGAATTTCTTTCCTTCTTAATGCGTTTGAGCCGATCAGTTGTGTTGTGAAAAGGTAGGGGGTGGTATACAGAAGATAGCTCTATTTGGTGAAAGACCAAGTCCATATTATTGCAAGAACAGCTCAAATAAGCAAAGAGAAATGACAGTCCATCATTACTATAAGACATGAAGGTCAGTCAATACGGAACATTTCAAGAACTTTAAATGTTTCTTCAAGTGCAGTCAAAAAACCATCAAAGCGCTATGATGAAACTGGCTCTCATGAGGACGGCCACAGGAAAGGAAGACCCAGAGTTACATCTGCAGCAGAGCATAAGTTCATTAGAGTTACCAGCCTCAGAAATTGCAGCCCAAATAAATGCTTCACAGAGTTCAAGTAACAGACACATCTCAACATCAACTGTTCAGAGGAGAATGCGTGAATCAGGCCTTCATGGTCGAGTGCTGCAAAGAAACCACTACTAAAGGACACCAATAATAAGAAGAGACCTGCTTGGGCCAAGAAACACAAGCAATGGACATTAGACCAGTGGAAATCTGTCCTTTGGTCTGGAGTCCAAATGTGAGATTTTGGTTCCAACCGCTGTGTCTTTGTGAGACGCAGAGTAGGTGTACGGATGATCTCTGCATGTTTTGTTCCCACCGTGAAGCATGGAGGAGGAGGTGTGATGGTGTGGGGGGTGCTTTGCTGGTGACACTGTCAGTGTTTATTTAGAATTCAAGGCACACTTAACGAGCATGGCTACCACAGCATTCTGCAGCGATATGCCATCCCATCTGGTTTGCGCTTAGTGGGACTATCATTTGTTTTTCAACAGGACAATGACCCAAAACACACCTCAAGGCTGTGTAAGGGCTATTTAACCAAGAAAGAGAGTGATGGAGTGCTGCATCAGATGACCTGGCCTCCACAATCCCCTGACCTCAACCCAATTGAGATGGTTTGGGATGAGTTGGACCTGAGTGAAGGAAAAGCAGCCAACAAGTGCCCAGCATATGTGGGAACTCCTTCAAGACTGTTAAAAAAGCATTCCAGGTGAAGCTGGTTGAGAGAATGCCTAGAGTGTCACGTCTACTCCCGCTCCCCCTCTCTGGCGCTCGTTGTCACCAGTTCACTCATCATTACGCATACCTGCCACCATCGTTACGTGCACCTGCACTTAATTATGGGACTCACCGGGACTTCATCACTGTTTAATGACCTCCCCTATATCTGTCTGTTCCTCAGTTTGATGTTGTTTTGTCCATTGTCTTCCGTCCATTCTTGCTTCTCGTCTCCCAGCGTCCTTACAAAGAAATAGGGCTATCTTCTGTATACCTTGTCACAACACAACTGATTGGCTCAAACATATTAAGAAGGAAAGAAATTCCACAAATTAACTTTTAAGAAGGCACACCTGTTAATTGAAATGCATTCCAGGTGACTACCTCATGAAGCTGGTTGGGAGAATGCCAAGAGTGTGCAAAGCTGTCATCAAGGCAAAGGGTGGCTACTTTGAAGAATATAAATTCTAAAATATATTTAGATTTGTTTAACACTTTTTTGGTCACTACATGATTCCATATGTGTTATTTCATAGTTTTGATGTCTTCACTATTATTCTACAATGTAGAAAATAGTAAAAAATAAAGAAAAATCCTTGAATGAGTAGGTGTGTCCAAACTCTTGACTGGTACTGTAAGTTCCCACAGTTGATAGTGCATCTCAGAGCAGAAACTATACCAGGAAGTCCATGGAACTGTCCGTAGATCTCCGAGAATTGTAATGAGGCATATATCTATCTGGGGGAGGGTATAAAACAATTGCTAGAATGTTGAAAGTTTCCAAGAGCACAGGCTCCATCATATGGAAATTGAGGTGACCAAGAACCCAATGACCACTCTGCCAGAACTACAGAGTTCCTTGGCTGAGAAGGGAGAACCTGCCAGAAGGACAATAGTCTCTACAGCGCGACACCAATCTGGGCTTTATGGGAGGGGTGCCAAACAGAAGCCACTCCTGAGAAAAACGCACATGAGAGCACGCCTGGAGTTGGCAAAAAGGCACGTGAAAGACTCTGAGATCATAAGGCAAAAGAATATTATATATATATATACTAAGACAGAGACACACACACAGTCAGGTAGGTATGCAGACAGAGAAACACACACAGTCAGGTAGGTATGCAGACAGAGAAACACACACAGTCAGGTAGGTATGCAGACAGAGACACACACAGTCAGGCAGGTATGCAGACAGAGAAACACACAGTCAGGTAGGTATGCAGACAGAGAAACACACACAGTCAGGTAGGTATACAGACAGAGAAACACACACAGTCAGGTAGGTATGCAGACAGAGACACACACAGTCAGGTAGGTATGCAGACAGAGAAACACACACAGTCAGGTAGGTATGCAGACAGAAACACACACAGTCAGGTAGGTATGCAGACAGAGACACACACAGTCAGGCAGGTATGCAGACAGAGAAACACACACAGTCAGGTAGGTATGCAGACAGAGAAACACACACAGTCAGGTAGGTATTCAGACAGAGAAACACACACAGTCAGGTAGATATTCAGACAGAGAAACACACACAGTCAGGTAGGTATTCAGACAGAGAAACACACACAGTCAGGTAGGTATTCAGACAGAGACACACACACAGTCAGGTAGGTATGCAGACAGAGAAACACACACAGTCAGGTAGGTATGCAGACAGAGACACACACACAGTCAGGTAGGTATGCAGACAGAGACACACACACAGTCAGGTAGGTATGCAGACAGAGACACACACACAGTCAGGTAGGTATGCAGACAGAGAAACACACAGTCAGGTAGGTATGCAGACAGAGAAACACACACAGTCAGGTAGGTATGCAGACAGAGACACACACACAGTCAGGTAGGTATGCAGACAGAGACACACACACAGTCAGGTAGGTATGCAGACAGAGACACACACACAGTCAGGTAGATATTCAGACAGAGAAACACACACAGTCAGGTAGGTATTCAGACAGAGAAACACACACAGTCAGGTAGGTATTCAGACAGAGACACACACACAGTCAGGCAGGTATGCAGACAGAGAAACACACACAGTCAGGTAGGTATGCAGACAGAGAAACACACACAGTCAGGTAGGTATTCAGACAGAGAAACACACACAGTCAGGTAGGTATTCAGACAGAGAAACACACACAGTCAGGTAGATATTCAGACAGAGAAACACACACAGTCAGGTAGGTATTCAGACAGAGACACACACACAGTCAGGTAGGTATGCAGACAGAGACACACACACAGTCAGGTAGGTATGCAGACAGAGACACACACACAGTCAGGTAGGTATTCAGACAGAGAAACATACACAGTCAGGTAGGTATTCAGACAGAGACACACACACAGTCAGGTAGGTATGCAGACAGAGAAACACACACAGTCAGGTAGGTATTCAGACAGAGAAACACACACAGTCAGGTAGGTATGCAGACAGAGACACACACACAGTCAGGTAGGTATACAGGCAGAGACACACACACAGTCAGGTAGGTATGCAGACAGAGAAACATACACAGTCGGGTAGGTATGCAGACAGAGACACACACACAGTCAGGCAGGTATGCAGACAGAGACACACACACACAGTCAGGTAGGTATGCAGACAGAGACACACACACAGTCAGGTAGGTATGCAGACAGAGACACACACACAGTCAGGTAGGTATTCAGACAGAGAAACATACACAGTCAGGTAGGTATTCAGACAGAGACACACACACAGTCAGGTAGGTATGCAGACAGAGAAACACACACAGTCAGGTAGGTATTCAGACAGAGAAACACACACAGTCAGGTAGGTATGCAGACAGAGACACACACACAGTCAGGTAGGTATACAGACAGAGACACACACACAGTCAGGTGGGTATGCAGACAGAGACACATACACAGTCGGGTAGGTATGCAGACAGAGACACACACACATTCAGGTAGGTATACAGACAGAGACACACACACAGTCAGGTGGGTATGCAGACAGAGACACACACACAGTCAGGTAGGTATGCAGACAGAGACACACACACAGTCAGGTAGGTATTCAGACAGAGAAACACACACAGTCAGGTAGGTATTCAGACAGAGAAACACACACAGTCAGGTAGGTATTCAGACAGAGAAACACACACAGTCAGGTAGGTATGCAGACAGAGACACACACACAGTCAGGTAGGTATGCAGACAGAGACACACACAGTCAGGTAGGTATGCAGACAGAGACACACACACAGTCAGGTAGGTATGCAGACAGAGACACACACACAGTCAGGTAGGTATGCAGACAGAGACACACACACAGTCAGGTAGGTATTCAGACAGAGACACACACACAGTCAGGTAGGTATGCAGACAGAGAAACACACACAGTCAGGTAGGTATGCAGACAGAGACACACACACAGTCAGGTAGCTATGCAGACAGAGACACACACACAGTCAGGTAGTTATGCAGACAGAGACACACACACAGTCAGGTAGATATTCAGACAGAGAAACACACACAGTCAGGTAGGTATTCAGACAGAGAAACACACACAGTCAGGTAGGTATTCAGACAGAGACACACACACAGTCAGGCAGGTATGCAGACAGAGAAACACACACAGTCAGGTAGGTATGCAGACAGAGAAACACACACAGTCAGGTAGGTATTCAGACAGAGAAACACACACAGTCAGGTAGGTATTCAGACAGAGAAACACACACAGTCAGGTAGATATTCAGACAGAGAAACACACACAGTCAGGTAGGTATTCAGACAGAGACACACACACAGTCAGGTAGGTATGCAGACAGAGACACACACACAGTCAGGTAGGTATGCAGACATAGACACACACACAGTCAGGTAGGTATTCAGACAGAGAAACATACACAGTCAGGTAGGTATTCAGACAGAGACACACACACAGTCAGGTAGGTATGCAGACAGAGAAACACACACAGTCAGGTAGGTATTCAGACAGAGAAACACACACAGTCAGGTAGGTATGCAGACAGAGACACACACACAGTCAGGTAGGTATACAGGCAGAGACACACACACAGTCAGGTAGGTATGCAGACAGAGATACATACACAGTCGGGTAGGTATGCAGACAGAGACACACACACAGTCAGGCAGGTATGCAGACAGAGACACACACACAGTCAGGTAGGTATGCAGACAGAGACACACACACAGTCAGGTAGGTATGCAGACAGAGACACACACACAGTCAGGTAGGTATTCAGACAGAGAAACATACACAGTCAGGTAGGTATTCAGACAGAGACACACACAGTCAGGTAGGTATGCAGACAGAGAAACACACACAGTCAGGTAGGTATTCAGACAGAGAAACACACACAGTCAGGTAGGTATGCAGACAGAGACACACACACAGTCAGGTAGGTATACAGACAGAGACACACACACAGTCAGGTGGGTATGCAGACAGAGACACATACACAGTCGGGTAGGTATGCAGACAGAGACACACACACAGTCAGGTAGGTATACAGACAGAGACACACACACAGTCAGGTGGGTATGCAGACAGAGACACACACACACAGTCAGGTAGGTATGCAGACAGAGACACACACACAGTCAGGTAGGTATGCAGACAGAGAAACACACACAGTCAGGTAGGTATTCAGACAGAGAAACACACACAGTCAGGTAGGTATTCAGACAGAGAAACACACACAGTCAGGTAGGTATGCAGACAGAGACACACACACAGTCAGGTAGGTATGCAGACAGAGACACACACAGTCAGGTAGAGTATGCAGACAGAGAAAACACACACAGTCAGGTAGGTATTCAGACAGAGAAACACACACAGTTAGGTAGGTATGCAGACAGAGAAACACACACAGTCAGGTAGGTATGCAGACAGAGACACACACACAGTCAGGTAGGTATGCAGACAGAGAAACACACACAGTCAGGTAGGTATGCAGACAGAGACACACAGTCAGGTAGGTATGCAGACAGAGAAACACACACAGTCAGGTAGGTATGCAGACAGAGAAACACACACAGTCAGGTAGGTATGCAGACAGAGAAACACACACAGTCAGGTAGGTATGCAGACAGAGACACACACACAGTCAGGTAGGTATGCAGACAGAGAAACACACACAGTCAGGTAGGTATGCAGACAGAGACACACACACAGTCAGGTAGGTATGCAGACAGAGAAACACACACAGTCAGGTAGGCACACACACACATGCAGTATCACAAAAGTTGATTATCTTATTCTCACTATAAAAATAAAATAGTCATCTCTGCTCAATTTACATTTGCTTAAAAGCGTAACCCATGTAAAGTACAAATTTGCTGTCGACTTAAGACATTTGCCAGTCGGCTGGCTATCGTAGGCTGTGAGGTGAACTAGTCTACATTGTCACTGACAGTAGGACTGTTATCGTAGGCTGTGAGGTGAACTAGTCTACATTGTCACTGACAGTAGGACTGTTATCGTAGGCTGTGAGGTTTCTATGATAAAGATACAATGAGAAGGGAAAGGTACAGGTACAGGTTGGTGTTGTTAGTGTTTATGTCTTTATATCAGGTAATTCATAAAATTATAATGATGAGTTGGTACATATACAAGGAGGAAAGTGTGTTTGACTAAATGTTCTAAAACAAAGGGAAAGAGAGATCCAAATGTGGTCCCCATTCAAATCACATTTGACCTGTCAAGACAAGTGAAAACTAGTCTACTGATGTAGTGAGAACCCATGTTATAATTGATATGTGGTTGTGTTTATTTTTGTTCAAACTGTAAACTTTCTTTTGTTGAGTCCATTAAATGATGTTAAATTCATTGGGACAGTAAGTTCTAATAACATTGAGGGCTAAAGCGGTTTCTAGCACCTGTTCAGCTGACTTTATGATTCATGCTCAGGGAAGTGACCTAGCATGTTTACTCTATCGATTAGGACTATGATGAGTATGGAAGGTATTTGAATAGTACGCCAGCTGTCTTATCACATTGAAACAGGTTGGCATGAGGATGTCCAGTTGATAGTCTATCATAAAGTGTTAGTAATGAAGGCAGTAGTTGCTAACAACAAATGTTGACCTTGGTTTAGCCAGTACCTTTCCACAGGGTGTGTCTAATAATACGTATCATTGCGCAGGTATAAAACATACATACGTACGTACAGCTATGAAAGCAATGATCACTGCCACAACTTCCTCTTTCAACACAGGTCTCAGATCAACAACGCAGTAACACAGGTAGGTTACTAAACATTTATATAATACTAGTATTGTGGAGTAACTACAATGTTGTTGATCTATCCTCCATTTTCCTTATTTTAAGTAGAAATGTGCAACAATATTGCATTTTAAAAAGCCTGTTATATTAAAATAACTGTGCTTTGATATAGTCCCAAATGGAAAATTCAATAAATCCGATTTTTAATATGAATAAAGACTTGCTAAAATAAAGACAGCATTTTACATGTCCCTCCTTATGTTTTTTTCTATTTCTAGGAAGATTTGAACCCACTTAACCCAAACATTTCGCCACTTTTTGACCATCATTGTAAAGCCTAATTACTTTGTTGCTTTGACAGTCATTTTTTGAAGATTTCTAATTATTTAACGTGATGAAATTTACATTTGTCCCTCATTTTAAGATAATCTCTGTTTCGTACGTGAACTGAACTCTCATTTTAATACGGAGAAACTTCCGGAAAAAAAAAAAAAAAAAAAAAAAGTGTAAAAGCAGGTGAGCTGGGGAAAGGGGATCCCTAGTCAGCTGCTCCTAGCTAGGTCATTTCACTGAGTCGACCTTCAACCTCTTGAGATGGGAAAACATGTTTTTTTATTAAGTTGAACGTGCTCTTTATGACACTGTTACAATTAGCCCGAATTACCCAAAAGGCACTATTGATGGAATGACCCTCTTATCAACCGCAATGGACTTAATAAATAACGTTGAATAATTTCACAGGTCATTTCACAGGTCCAATGGCAGCCATGGTGAAGTCTGAGTCGCTTGAGAGCAATGTAAGTGAAGTTATTTTTGTTTTAGTATCATCATCAAAAGTATCATCAGCATCAATGACAGAGGGATCTTAGTGGTAGCTTAGTGGTTAAGAGCGTTGTGCCAGTAACCAAAAGGTCGCTGGTTCTAATCCCCGAGCCGACTAGGTGAAAAACCTGTCGATGTGCCCTTGAGCAAGGCACTTAACCCTAATTGCTCCTGTAAGTCGCTCTGGATAAGAGCGTCTGCTAAATGACCAATTTATTTTTATTTATTTATCTTGTGTCTATATATTTACACTGTTTATTAATATGAGGACTCTGCATGCCACGTATCTCAGAGTACTTTATGCTCACCATTTTAGTAACGTCAGTAACAGAAGAATGTCGATGCCAAAATCAATATTAGATTTTCTTTTATAGGTTTATCCACAAACGGAACACTGTCACTCATTCTCCTTCAGTTTCCCAACTCATAACATATTCAAACAGGAAATCACCTGCACCAAACCTGGAACAATACTGAGAGCACTTGAAACTAATGACACATTCATGGACCAAATGGACAAGAAGACAATGAAAGGGAAAGACATTGTCATCAAGAGTTGTAAGGGGTACATAGTGAAGCACTTTCCATGTTGGCTGATCAAAAAGGATGACATTCTCACTATTGACACTGTCACACATGCCACAGGTGAAACTGCAGGGGACACGGATGAAGAAACAGACAATTATGTAACTTTCTCTGTTGAGACAACAGGAGGGAAAAACAGCAAATCAAAACCAATACTTATAAACAAACAACTTCAGTCCTACGGACCTCTATGTATCTATGCAAAACAGAAGGAGGAAGTGGAGAAGGCTCTACAAAATGATGGACGCTTCTCAAACATTGTGTTTGAACAAAAATGTCAGCTCTCTGAGCGATCAACAGGGAGCAAGTTTTCAATGGGGCAAATAGCTAAAAAACTGAACGGTCGAAACTTTGAAATCTGTCTGACAAAATACAACGAGAAAATGGCAACTAAGATGGAAACATCTGACTCCACAATAAAACCCCTTGTAACCTCTGAAGGAGACACCACACAGATGACTCCATCGAAGCTAAGAACTGAAACATCAGATGTAGGGGAGTCCTCTTCGAAAAGAAAGCAGAATCGGAAATGCAGTCCCATGCCAGACCATGGTGAAATATTGAAGATCCTTCTCAACCAGTTTGATGGTCTGGTGAAGCATATGGAAAGTAGGGGGGAGGACAGCCAGAAGAAGACATTTCCTGAAGAGTTGCATCGGATGAAGCAGGAATTCGGGAAAATCAGTCAGAAGTTCTCGGAGGTTCACAGACTGAAGAAATTGATTAAACTTGGTGCCGCCGTTTGTCAGGTGATTGTTGGCGGTGTTCAGGACAAGGATGGGAATGTTCAGAGTATTCAGGGGACAGGCTTCGTGCTGTTTGATAACTTCATCCTAACAAATGCACATCTGTTTGGTGAAAATGTCAGAAAAAACATGCAGCTGTTTGTTGATGTGTCTGTGAAGTTCAACTACGAAGATCCGACTGGATTGGATGCGAACGTGTTCAAAGTCAAAACCCTGCTGATCGACTTTGAATATGGAAATCAGAATAAACATTACATGGACTATGCCATACTGGAGCTATGTCCTCTGAATACGAAAAAACAGAAAAAGGTCCCTCCTGGTCTCCTCCGTGAATATGGCAAAGTTCCACCAGGCGGTGGGGCCTGCCTCATTGGACACCCAAGTGGACTACCGAAACAAATGGAACCCACCTCCATCATTGGCAGTGAGATAAGAGAGGAGGCTGCGAATAAATATAAACGGGAAAACGGACATGCAATCTTCACAATAAATGACGAAATTAAAAAAAAAACAAAAAGCGCTATCATGAGGTGATGCAGGAGAAGGACGACTTTGTGACCTATAACACCTCCTTCTTCCATGGATCTTCTGGCTCTCCAGTCTTCGATGACCTTGGTCGAGTGTTCGGCATGCATACTGGTGGCTTTGCCTATGAGGATAAGCGAACACAGAGCACCCAGAGCGTTATAGAGTACGCCCTCCCACTGCTCACCATCTTACAGAACTTTGTCATCCGTTTGAAGGAGGACAACAATCAGGCAGTTTTGAAAGAGTTCATGAAGAGGCACAGAACAACCTCTTCCTGTTTGAAGCTCTTTTCAAGACAGATGGTGATGAGCCTATGGATGAGTCCTAGGAGATTGTTGCAAATACAGTTAAGTCCTGGGAACAACACAACAATGCCACCCAGTGGTTGTCCTGGGAACAACACAACAATGCCACCCAGTGGTTGTCTTGGGAACAACACAACATCTATTAAGAATTCAGAGATAGGCCGCAAATACTGTAATGTCAGTATTTATGTTCAACCATTGCACTAGTGCCTTTTGGGCATTTTAGGGTATTGATAGATGACCTGTTCTCAGACAAATGTACATATTTTTTTAAACATTTTGTATTGTTGTATTTCTCCTTTGTCTGCTGTAATTCTCATCACTGGTTCCTTATTATGTCCTCTGCAATTCTGTGAAGCAGGGCTTTCTTTGAAAAAAGAGACTTTGGTCTCAGTGGGCCTTCCCTGCAAAAATAAACGTTTCAGTAAATAAACTGATGAAGACAACTACCTGGATCAGATTGCAACAATCAAACTATTGTTTTAATGTGTTCTACATTTTGATGGCTTGATTCAGTTTTCATCACTTGTCTTTGCTTTAACTCGTCTCAATAGATCATGTTGAATAGAGTAATAGCTCAATCCGTTTGTACTCTTCTTTGTAGTTGCTTGACCAACTCATCAGTTGGTCGGTTCGATTCCCGGGACCACCCATAAGTAAAAAATAAAATAAATGTTATGCATGTATGACTTGTTAAGTCTCTTTGGATAAAAGCATCTGCTAAATGGCGTATTATTATATTACTTCATGGACCCGTCATTTTTGCTTTCTTGGTTTGACAGCTTGTTAAGGTTCATCATGAGTACAAGGTGGTAACTGTTATTACATTGGCACACTGTATCATTTAGAAATTGTTACAAAGTCATGAAATGAAAACAACCATGCATAAAACCAGTGACAGACTAATCAATAAATATGTCGACAATTACAGCTTGCTTATTGCTTCTTATTGCAAGTGGACCACACAACGGTGTGTCTGATCATTTAACCGGCACAGACCATGGAACTTGAGGAGAGAGAAATAACGTGAATCCGATCACGTGATCTAATGTCCTGGCTGTAGAGCTTGTGATTTATATAGAAATATTTCTATGGTGATTTAGCCCTCAACCTACTGCAGAAGAGGCAACCCTCTCTTCAACATTAGATTGGATGGTCTGCTCCAAACAGTACAGGGTGAGACAGTGGTACATGACTTTTACATCATCTAGTTTCAGTAAAGTGATAAATTAGCAGAATAGTATAAAATATAATGCATACAAAATATCATGTCGCTTTTTTTAGACAAGAATAGAACAGGAAATTATTGTTATTAATGACAAGTAGTTCAACGACCATTAGGTCAGACTTTATTTATTTTGGTGATGTGTTTTTAAAAACCAAAAGAGAATGCACTTGATAATCTAAGCGATTTAAAAAAAAAAATAGATTAAAAAGTTCAACATTTCTTCTCATCAATCACATCTGGATTGATCAGTTTTGCTTATTTCCTGATCATATCTAAGAGAAAAGACAACATAGCCTGGGCCTACTGTATTGGCTGACAAATGACAAGCCTGGCTGCAATTAGGTTGTTCTCCTCTGGTGCAGATTTACAATCCCACAGATATGAGCTTCATTACTTACACACATCAAATACCACACAAATCAAGCACTGTTCAAATAAAATACAATTTATGTTCAATATCAATGACAAGTCGCAATGTGCAGAGACGGAGTCATCACAGATTTCACCTGCAGAATTTTGATAGGACAGTGATGTGAAGATGAGTTTTGATAGGACAGTGTTGTGAAGATTCCCAGGAATATAGACAGCATCTGGAGTGGAGATTCTCGGAGGCTGGTGGATTCTGTGGTTGTCAACAACAACAACAACAAGAGGTCATTCATCTCATCCACATTTCATTTCCACAATGGTTCATGCTTACTTCATTAAATCTTACATATACAGTATGCAGTACTCGGCCTGGGCGGTATATCATATTTGACTATATACCGGTATTGATGCACAGACCGGTTTGGGTTTTTACGTTACCTTCTATAACGGTATTTCAACGTTAGGTTTGTTAAATTGATACGCTATTCCGCCGTGTGTAACGTCCGTTTTTATACTTTCCTCCGCTACTTGAGTCGTCTCTCTCTCTCCCGCTCTCTCCACACAGATCTAGCCCCCGCCCCTGTCACTCAAGTAGCGCAGTTGTTGCTCTCGACCAGGAGGAGACCACTTCCCTCGTCTTGCGTTCAGACTGCATGGTCAATACAGCACATTGCAACAAGAATTCGATGACAACTATGCTGGCTGTTGTATAATTCCACTATTAGTTTGTGTATCTTACTGTTTGCAAACCGGCTAGTTTTGTCTTTTCTTAGAAAATTGTGGCTAAAATAAATTGTTAGCGCTAATCGCTAGTTGGCTAAACGTCAGGCCAAACGTAGCTAGCTAATACAGGCTGGTACCAGTGAAGGTGTTGACCTAAATCAGCATGTTGTTTGTGCAACAGTATCTTCTAAATCAAAGAGGAATTACGCAAAGCATGAATATGTTAGCTACGTGAAGTAAAGAGAAAACATTTCATGTAGCCAAAGATTATAGGGTGCCGCCTGAAAACACTGACCAACACTTTGGTTCCTACCCTGTCAAACAACACTGTATTCAAAGTGCCCACTATTATATTCTAACTACAGAATTAGAAGAATCATTCTATTTCCATGATTCCAACAGTTCACCCAGGTGTTTTGATCTAAATCGCAATATTTGGTAAAAAATAAGGCTGCGATTGTTTGCCCATATCTTGCAGCCCTACGTGGCAGTGTGGAAATTATCTCAAATGAGGAAATGCAGAAATGTATGAACGTACTGAAGATGGTTATTTTTGGTTGAAGTTTTATTGAACAGTATAAACCAATCAGAATGGCGAAAAACCCATTGAAATCACTTAGAATGTATGTGTTGCCTCCCTAGGGATGGGCATTTGAAATGATTTCACTATTCAAATAATATCATGCATTTTTTTCAGCTGTCCAGATAGTGGTTGTTAGGGTGCTATTCAGATATGTGTTTTTGGCTAACAGTAGCCTGGCTAACAGCAACAGTGTTTTTGTCTAACAGTAGCCTGGCTAACAGCAACAGTGTTTTGGCTAACAGTAGCCCGGCTAACAACAACAGTGTTTAGGCTAACAGTAGCCTGGCTAACAGCAACAGTGTTTAGGCTAACAGTAGCCTGGCTAACAGCAACAGTGTTTAGGCTAACAGTAGCCTGGCTAACAGCAACAGTGTTTAGGCTAACAGTAGCCTGGCTAACAGCAACAGTGTTTAGGCTAACAGTAGCCTGGCTAACAGCAACAGTGTTTAGGCTAACAGTAGCCTGGCTAACAGCAACAGTGTTTTGGCTAACAGTAGCCTAGGCTAACAACAACAGTGTTTAGGCTAACAGTAGCCCGGCTAACAGCAACAGTGTTTAGGCTAACAGTAGCCTGGCTAACAGCAACAGTGTTTAGGCTAACAGTAGCCTGGCTAACAACAACAGTGTTTAGGCTAACAGTAGCCTGGCTTACAGCAACAGTGTTTAGGCTAACAGTAGCCCGGCTAACAACAACAGTGTTTAGGCTAACAGTAGCCTAGGCTAACAGCAACAGTGTTTAGGCTAACAGTAACCTAGGCTAACAGCAACAGTGAAAGAGATGTCATAGAACTGATTCTGTTTCAAAATACGTTTTCTGGTGAGTGTTTTGCATTGATCTGTGTCAGTGTTGTGGTCTGTAGACTAACCGCTATTTGAAGTGGGGAAGATAGCACACCATTGTCAGGGGTTGGACCGGAGGGCCATTAAGCGCTATGATAGTAAAAAATGCCTTTTCATGTAAAATGAACCCACATCCCATGAGAGACAAATGAGCTTGAAGATATAACAATGACTATGTCCTCAGAACTGTAGGCTCCATTTAAAGTGGCCCAACTGTAAACAACGTTCTGTCAAAGCCACGTGACGTCTGAAGCAGCAGTAGCTCAATGCGCCGTACATAAACACTATTAAATTAAGCATTTCAAATGTTATGGTATATCCTTGTGTGTAATAATGTAACATGGATCATTTAATTTATTGTTAAAATAACCGTGCTCATCACTACACTACTCACGAAGCACATTTAGAACTTTTATTATTAGAAAACATCAAATACCGTCAACATTACTGTGATATGATATTTTGGCCATATCACCCAGCCCTATCATATCGCCCAGCCCAATCATATCGCCCAGCCCTATCATATCGCCCAGCCCTATCATATCGCCCAGCCCTATCATATCGCCCAGCCCTATCATATCACCCAGCCCTATCATATCACCCAGCCCTATCATATCACCCAGCCCTATCATATCACCCAGCCCTATCATATCGCCCAGCCCTATCATATCACCCAGCCCTATCATATCGCCCAGCCCTATCATATCACCCAGCCCTATCATATCACCCAGCCCTATGCAGTTCTCTATACAGTAGTACAATAAAAACCATCAGTGGTTAGTAACCAAAGCTAAAGAACTGCCATATAAATAGACTGTTTCTCTACAAATGAAATGATCAGACATACACACCTGCAGGGATGAGCACCGAAGCCTCACATATCTGGTTCTGTAGAGGAAATAGGAAAGGTTGCTTTCTGTCAGTCAAGGGCACTTTTATATATATATATATATATATATATATATATATTATGATTAACTCTCACTCACACACTCACACACTCACACACACACACTTACAAGACCCCCCACACACAAACTGAAGTCAGATTCTGAAAGAGGAAACGTAGCAGTGTGTGTGTGTGCGCGCTCACCCCAGGTTTGGTCTTGAGGTTCTTCAGGTGAGGGACTCTGCAGGTGTACACTAACTACTAACTGCTACTAAATACTAATTATAAACTGGGTGACAGACGTGGTATATTTAAGAAATAAGGCACGAGGGGATGTGGTATATGGCCAATATACCACTGCTAAGGGCTGTTCTTAA
Source organism: Coregonus clupeaformis (assembly GCF_020615455.1). Classification (NCBI taxonomy): domain Eukaryota; kingdom Metazoa; phylum Chordata; class Actinopteri; order Salmoniformes; family Salmonidae; genus Coregonus; species Coregonus clupeaformis. Next base: position 72,960,067 of record NC_059198.1, read on the forward strand.
GCACGACGCAACGCAGAGTGCCTGGACACAGCCCTTAGCCGTGGTATATTGCCCATATACCACAAACCCCAGAGGTGCCTTATTGCTATTATAAACTGGTTACCAATGTAATTAGAACAGAGACAAAATATGTTTTGTCATACCCATGGTATACGGTCTAAACTGGGTGGTTCGAGCCCTGAATGCTGATTGGCTTACAGCCATGGTATATCAGACCGCATACCACGGGTATGACAAAACATTTATTTTTAATTCTCTGATTACGTTAGTAACCAGTTTATAATAGCAATAAGGCACCTTCAGGGGTTGTGGGATATGGCCAATATATCACGGCTAAGGGCTGTATCCAGGCACAACACAACAAACAACCCTTAGCCGTGATATATTGGCCATATACCACAAACCCCAGAGGTGCCTTATTGCTTAACTATACTAGTAACTCACCCCAGGTGTACTCCTCTAACTACTAACTATACTAGTAACTCACCCCAGGTGTAATCCTCTAACTACTAACTATACTAGTAACTCACCCCAGGTGTACTCCTCTAACTACTAACTATACTAGTAACTCACCCCAGGTGTACTCCTCTAACTACTAACTATACTAGTAACTCACCCCAGGTGTACTCCTCTAACTACTAACTATACTAGTAACTCACCCCAGGTGTACTCCTCTAACTACTAACTATACTAGTAACTCACCCCAGGTGTACTCCTCTAACTACTAACTATCCTAGTAACTCACCCCAGGTGTACTCCTCTAACTAACTATACTAGTAACTCACCCCAGGTGTACTCCTCTAACTACTAACTATACTAGTAACTCACCCCAGGTGTACTCCTCTAACTACTAACTATACTAGTAACTCACCCCAGGTGTACTCCTCTAACTACTAACTATACTAGTAACTCACCCCAGGTGTACTCCTCTTACTACTAACTATACTAGTAACTCACCCCAGGTGTACTCCTCTAACTACTAACTACACTAGTCACTCACCCCAGGTGTACTCCTCTAACTACTAACTATACTAGTAACTCACCCCCAGGTGTACTCCTCTAACTACTAACTATACTAGTAACTCACCCCAGGTGTACTCCTCTAACTACTAACTATACTAGTAACTCACCCCAGGTGTACTCCTCTAACTACTAACTATACTAGTAACTCACCCCAGGTGTACTCCTCTAACTACTAACTATACTAGTAACTCACCCCAAGTGTACTCCTCTAACTACTAACTATCCTAGTAACTCACCCCAGGTGTACTCCTCTAACTACTAACTATACTAGTAACTCACCCCAGGTGTACTCCTCTAACTACTAACTACACTAGTAACTCACCCCAGGTGTACTCCTCTAACTACTAACTACACTAGTAACTCACCCCAGGGGTACTCCTCTAACTACTAACTATCCTAGTAACTCACCCCCAGGTGTACTCCTCTAACTACTAACTATCCTAGTAACTCACCCCAGGTGTACTCCTCTAACTACTAACTATACTAGTAACTCACCCCAGGTGTACTCCTCTAACTACTAACTATACTAGTAACTCACCCCAGGTGTACTCCTCTAACTACTAACTATACTAGTAACTCACCCCAGGTGTACTCCTCTAACTACTAACTATACTAGTAACTCACCCCAGGTGTACTCCTCTAACTACTAACTATACTAGTAACTCACCCCAGGTGTACTCCTCTAACTACTAACTACACTAGTAACTCACCCCAGGTGTACTCCTCTAACTACTAAATATACTAGTAACTCACCCCAGGTGTACTCCTCTAACTACTAACTATACTAGTAACTCACCCCAGGTGTACTCCTATAACTACTAACTATACTAGTAACTCACCCCAGGGGTACTCCTCTAACTACTAACTATACTAGTAACTCACCCCAGGTGTACTCCTCTAACTACTAACTATACTAGTAACTCACCCCAGGTGTACTCCTATAACTACTAACTATACTAGTAACTCACCCCCAGGTGTACTCCTCTAACTACTAACTATACTAGTAACTCACCCCAGGTGTAGGTCTTCAGATTCTTCAGGTGGCGGACTCTGCAGGTGTACTTCTCTCCGCTGGCTGGTTTGAAGGCAACACTCTTGGTGAGGTGGAACTGCCAGCCCTGTTCGAAGGCCAGGTCTGTCTGCTTGGCGTTGGGGATCTCCTCGCCGTTCTGCAGGAGCTGGATGCTGATGTCAGGGGGGTGGAAGCCACTCACGTGACAGATCAGGGTGTTGTCCTTCCCATATCCCCCCTGGGTTACGGCTGTACACTTGCACCTTGGGAGGAGCTGCAGGGGGAGGAGGGAATGGTACACAGTCAGGTAGTCAGGTAGGTATGCAGACAGAGACACACACACAGTCAGGCACACACACACACACACACACACACACACACACACACACGCAGTATCACAAAAGTTGATTATCTTATTCTCACTATAAAAATAAAATAGTCTCTGCTCAATTTACATTTGCTTAAAAGCGTAACCCATGTAAAGTACAAATTTGCTGTCGACTTAAGACATAAGTTAAGGAAATATATAATTGTTTTCCACGAACGTCGTGGGTGAGGCCTTTCAAATGAAGTTCGTACACAAGACAATCCCATCAACAGGCTAATTAATCATAATGACCAAGTCATAGTTTTACTTTACTTACATTCTTTTGCGTTTATGTTCACCAACACGACGCAGAAAGCAACTACGGACAAACCGTTTTCATGATTTCTTTTCCCAAGTCTTTCCAATGCTGAAAAATATATCAAACTGCACCAAACGGACAAGTCGCAAACGGTGAGATGAAACTGAAAGTAAAATAGATATTTTACTGCGACGCAGTGAAGCCGCACCCACACGATTTATGCACCAATTGAAAATCGTACTTCACAGTTGCTACGTCGTCTTTAGATGTTTCTTTAGGAAGCCTGATGCAGTCAGTTACAAAGTTGATGCAGTCTTCATTTTATCAGTTACAATGTTGCACACGTAATGCATTGAGAGAAAGTATGGTGAAAGGCCATGTACAGTATAGCCATAATAAAGTATGGTGTATGTATACTGAACAAAAATATAAACACAATATGTAAAGTGTTGGTCCCATGTTTCATGAGCTGAAATAAAAGATCCCAGAAAATGTTCCATACGCACAAAAAGCTTATTTCTCTCAAATGTTGTACACAAATTTGCAAGATAATCTATCCACCTGAAAGGTGTGGCATATCAAGAAGCTGATTAAACATCATGATCATTACACAGGTGCACCTTGTGCTGGGGGTAATAAAAGGCAACTCTAAAATGTGCAGTTTTGTCACACAACACAATGCCACAGATGTCTCAAGTTTTGAGGGAGCGTGCAATTGGCATGCTGAATGTCCACCAGAGCTGTTGCCAGAGAATTTAATGTTAATTTACTACCATAAGCCGCCTCCGTCGTTATAGAGAATTTGGCAGTCCTTCCAACCGTCCTCACAACCGCGGACCATGTGTAACCACGCCAGCCCAGGACCTCCACATCCGGCTTCTTCACCTGCGGGATCGTCTGAGACCAGCCACCCGGACAGCTGATGAAACTGTGGGTTTGCACAACCAAATACTTTCTGCACAAACTGTCAGACACCGTCTCAGGAAGCCCATCTGCGTGCTCGTCATCCTCACCAGGGTCTTGACCTGACAGCAGTTCAGCGTCGTAACCGACTTCAGTGGGCAAATAATCACCTTCGATGGCCCCTGGTACTCTGGACAAGTGTGCTCTTCACGGATTAATCCCGGTTTCAACTGTACCAGGCAGATGGCAGACAGCGTGTATGGCAGACGTGTGAGCGAGCAGTTTGCTGATGTCAACGTTGTGAACAGAGTGCCCCATGGTGGCGGTGGGGTTATGGTATGGGCAAGCATAAGCTACGGACAACGAACACAATTGCATTTTATCAACGGCAATTTCAATGCACAGAGATACCGTGACGAGATCCTGAGGCCCATTGTCGTGCCATTCATCCGCCACCATCACCTCATGTTTCAGCATAATATAATGCACTGCCCCATGTCGCAAGGATCTGTACACAGTTCCTGGAAGCTGAAAATGTCCCAGTTCTTCCATGGCCTGCATACTCACCAGACATATCACCCATTGAGCATGTTTGGGATGCTCTGGATCAACGTGTACGACCGCATGTTCCAGTTCCCGCCAATATCCAGCAACTTCGCACCATTGAAGAGGAGTGGGACAACATTCCACAGGCCACAATCAACAGCCTGATCAACTCTATGCGAAGGAGATGTGTCGCGCTGCATGAGGCAAATGGTGGTCACACCCGATACTGACTGTGTTTTCTGATCCACGGCCGTATTTTGTATTTATTTTTGCATCTGTGACCAACAGATGCATATCTGTATTCCCAGGCATGTAAAATCCATAGATTAGGGCCTAATGAATTTATTTAAATTGACTGATTTCCTTATATGAATTGTAACTCAGTAAAATCTGTGAAATTGTTGTATGTTGCGTTTATATTTCTGTTCAGTGTATGATCTGAAATGTCAACATTGTATCATTATTTATTACTATGCTGTGTACCAGTGGTCATCGGCTGGTCGATCTCTAAGCCATTCCTAGTCGATCACCAAACATTTCTGTAAAAAACCCAATGATAAAGCCACAGATAGAACAATGAGACAGATATTTCACCAGATGTATAAATGTGAAGCATCCGTTTAGTGTTTCTTCTCTACCCTATTTGGCCGGCAGCGGGAGAAGATGGAACGAGATGGATTTTGGCCGAAATTCTGCAAATTTTCTCATTGATGAAACATTTGATCTCAATACAGTTTTCTGTTCAAAAACTAGAATATGTTAAGAACAGAGTGGGCTACGTTTTGTAGATTTTACCTTTTGCTAAAGTTTTTTTGTTGTTGTTGCATTGTTTAGGAGTGCAAAGGCGAATTGAGTTATTGCACATGCGCACTTCACAGAGTAGGCGTTCCCTAACGGAAATATGCAGATGCATTCTAGAACACGCCAATAGGATCTTGCTCCCGTGCTTGGCTCTGCCCATCTCCTTGCTTGTTCTGCCCACTAGGACTCATTTGTTCCCATTGGAAACGACAGGCTGTAGTCCATCATGGTTTAGTTATACAAATATTTGATAAAGCCTTGTGTTCCTATTTTTATTGATTCGTTTCGTGCGGTTAACGGTAGGTGCACTTGATTCAGCAAAGTGTTCCCATTTTGAACCATTTCATGTGTCTGACGGTAGGACTCCGCCTACCCGGAAGGTCCAGAGATTTGGGCCTTACTGTTGGCCAATCAGATAGCTCAGATCACCGTGTCTGCAGTTTCCTCTTGCCATAGACTGTAAAAAAGAAGCCTCAAAAGCTCAGCAAAATTGATAACACGCAGGCTCTCTCATTAGCCAGGATTAGGCCAGCAGTAGGCTAATCCTGATTGACGAAGGCGCCATTTTCTGAGCTAAACTGACCAAGACCCACATTCAACAACAACACATTAAACCTCACATAATTCTGCCCCAAAACAATGACAACTTCTCTCAACCAGTGGCGTACCGGGCTTTTTAAGGTGGCGCTGATGCTGCCCTGTGATAAGCAGTGGCCACTTTATCAAAGGCAGGGGCGCAAAATATTTTGCTTGTCTATTCCCAGCGTGCCTTTCCAGGCTGCTGTTGGAGAGACGCATCTCTGCAGCGCTCCACCAAGTTCCGTAGAAATAAAAAAATTGAACATAAATCATGCAGTGGTCCGTCATTCACGGCAGGTGGGGGAGAGACCCACCTGTTTAGCATAAAAAATATATATATATTTTTTTGCCTGTTTTGCATGTTATTTTGGCATTAATATGTGGCACATATCAGTTTGCACTTAAACTTCCCAGTCGGGAACTCAGGCCTCCTTCTAGAGCTATTGAGCTGAAGATCACTGACGTCACGATTCGACCTTGTATTTTATTCGAGTTCCCAGTTGTCTTGAAAGCACCATAAATCCAGAGAATGCCAGACTCTGATGTCAAACTTTGATGACAAAATATGGCCACAAAGGACCGCTGCACCACCTTCCTGTTCCAGTGAGCACAGCACAACAAGGCGAGTCAAAAAAAGTATTGTATGCTGCTGCATAAATGATGTAATATGGCAGGGAGATATGTATACTGTAGCTAAGAAAGTAATACTAAGTGTATGTTGTGTAGTAAGCTGTTAGTAGCCCATGTGCCTCACCCCTAATAATTGGGTCCTTTTCCCCCTCATAATTTAGCCTACTGTTCTGACTAGGTGGTGCACATGTAGCCTATAACCTGTTTTAGAGAAATGTCATCATCGAATATTGTAGAGCTTTCATTGTCTGTTTATATGCCCCCTTTATTTATCCTACGGTTCTGACTTGGGTGTACAGGGAGAATACTGTAAGAACGGCCCAGGTTGTGAATTCTGTCGCTGTACATTTCAAAAGAGCTGAACAAATAGTTATATTGACTACGTCCGTCCGTCCCTAGCTCGCTCATTAATGTCTTAATCGGAATTACGGATTGCCTCTTATCCGCTCGTCGTCCCCCTTATGCCATAGTTTGTACATCTCAATTGTCAGTAGAAACCACATTTGTTTAAGCAAGTCAGCCATATCAGCTGTGTTTTTTTAAAAGGCAGTAAATGAGGGTGAATGAAGTGTTTCGGCTGCCAGACAAGGCTCCGCTTCGATAGCCAGGTGTAGCAGTGGTAAGGTTTTGGGACTGCTATTGGGACTCTGCTGTTGGGAAAGCTTTATGTAGGCCCTAACAGGTTTGTGGGCACCGTTTGTCACCGTTATAGTGCAATTAATGTATTGTTTAGTGTTGTGTTGTGTTGTGTAGTGGCTTTGCTGGCATGCATCTCACATTTTTTTGTTGAGTTTGCCCCACCAAGATGTACATGCTAAAATCGCCACTGAAATCATGTAGCAGATCTAGGATATGGTAGAAAGAGCATGTGGCCTTTTCCGTAGCCTAAAGCCTGGAGAGATCAAATGTATGACAATGTAATGAGACAGACACTTTTTACATCATGCAGGTTTCTCAGATCAAATAGCCTAACCTACAGTGCATTCGGAAAGTATTCAGACCTCTTTGACTTTTTCCACATTTTGTTACGTTACAGCCTTATTCTAAAATGGATTAAATAAATAAAAATAATCTTCAATCTACAGACAATACCCCATAAAGACAAAGCGAAAACAGTTTTAAAATTTTTTTTTAGTAAATGTATTAAACCCTAAAAACAAAAATACATGATTTACATAAGTATTCAGACCCTTTGCTATGAGACTCGAAATTGAGCTCAGGTGCATCCTGTTTCCAATGATCATCCTTGAGATGTTTCTACAACTTGATTGGAGTCCACCTGTGGTAAATTCAATTGATTAGACATGATTTGGAAAGGCACCCACCTGTCTATATAAGGTCCCACAGTTGACAGTGCATGTCAGAACAAACACCAAGCCATGAGGTCGAAGGAATTGTCTGTAGAGCTTCGAGACAGGATTGTTTGAGGCACAGATCTGGGGAAGGGTACCAAAACATTTATGCAGCATTGAGGGTCCCCAAGAACACAGTGGCCTCCATCATTCTTAAATGGAAGAAGTTTGGAACCGCCAAGATTCTTTTTAGAGCTGGCCGCCTGGCCAAACTGAGCAATCGGGGGAGAAGGGCCTTGGTCAGGGAGGTGACCAAGAACCCGATGGTCACTCTGACAGAGCTCCAGAGTTCCTCTGTGGAGATGGGAGAACCTTCCATAAGAACAACCATCTCTGCAGCACTCCACCAATCTGGCCTTTATGGTAGAATGGCCAGACGGAAGCCACTCCTCAGTAAAAGGCACATGACAGGCCACTTGGAGTTTGCCAAAAAGGCACCTAAAGGACTCTTAGACCACGAGAAACAAGATTCTCTGGTCTGATGAAACCAAGATTAAACTCTTTGGCCTGGATACCAAGCGTCACGTCTGGAGGAAACCTGGCATCATCCCTACGGTGAAGCATGGTGGTGGCAGCATCATGCTGTTGGGATGTTTTTCAGCGGCAGGGACTGGGAGACTAGTCAGGATCGAGGCAAAGATGAACGGAGCAAAGTACAGAGAGATCCTTGATGAAAACCTGCTCCAGAGCGCTCAGGACCTCAGACTGGTGCAAAGATTCACCTTCCAACAGGACCCTAAGCACACAGGACCCTAAGCACACAGCCAAGACAACGCAGGAATGGCTTCGGGACAAGTCTCTAAATGTACTTGAGTGGCCCAGCCAGAGCCCGGACTTGAACCCGATCGAACATCTCTGGAGAGACCTGAAAATAGCTGTGCAGCGACGCTCCCCATCCAACCTGACAAAGCTTGAGAGTATCTGCAGAGAAGAATGAGAGAAACTCCATCGACACCAACGCCTTTTGGAGGTCTTTTTTTGGTGCAGTTCTGGACCGGCCTTGATTTCCACATCCACGGACATTGGTTTTTGGTCGGACCAAAACCTAAATTGAACCTACCTTCAACATCTGAAGGTAGGTTCAATTTAGATGTCTTTTCAACGTAATTTTGCTTACTGGGACTATTCACGGGTGGCAGAGCGCCCAGGACCAACCCTGGTTCTGTTTCACTCAAAGATCGAAAAACAGACACTTATTTTTTAAAACCATAATAAAAACAGTGTTCTCTAATTATCAACAATATTCCTTGAAAAAAATACCCTTTTATTAGACTGTTGATAACTGGTCATTTACAGAAACATTCAACGATAGACATAACATTTGATTTTATGGTGTTGATGAAAAATTACTCCAAAGCAAATTATTTGGCCTTTTAAATATATTTTTAAACAAATATCAGATTTGACATTGTTGCCGATTTGTGCTTGTAACTAAAACCACATTAACATTGTGCAAGTGAGGGCGTTTAAAATTACTTGTACATTTTAATATAGTGCTCACACTTAATGGTACCAACTTCAAGGAAATTAAAGGATTATAAGTCCCCACACATCTAAAAATATAATGAGAATACTTGATAAATCCTTGATTATTGTTTTTAAAGAGAATGTGATTCTCAGCCAGAAATACTGGTAGCTTTTCTAGAAGAGGTCACCCACACAACTCTAATCATTTAAGTGTTTAGTGATGATTCTCTAAAACTCAAAACCCTTGAAACTGGTCCTTGGCACAAACACACACAGTCAGGTAGGTATGCAGACAGAGACACACACAGTCAGGTAGGTATGCAGACAGAGAAACACACAGTCAGGTAGGTATGCAGACAGAGAAACACACACACAGTCAGGTAGTCAGGTAGGTATGCAGACAGAGAAACACACACAGTCAGGTAGGTATGCAGACAGAGAAACACACACAGTCAGGTAGGTATGCAGACAGAGAAACACACACAGTCAGGTAGGTATGCAGACAGAGACACACACACAGTCAGGTAGGTATGCAGACAGAGAAACACACAGTCAGGTAGGTATTCAGACAGAGAAACACACAGTCAGGTAGGTATGCAGACAGAGAAACACACAGTCAGGTAGGTATGCAGACAGAGAAACACACAGTCAGGTAGGTATGCAGACAGAGAAACACACAGTCAGGTAGGTATGCAGACAGAGAAACACACACAGTCAGGTAGGTATGCAGACAGAGAAACACACAGTCAGGTAGATATGCAGACAGAGAAACACACAGTCAAGTAGGTATGCAGACAGAGACACACACACAGTCAGGTAGGTATGCAGACAGAGACACACACAGTCAGGTAGGTATGCAGACAGAAAAACACACAGTCAGGTAGGTATGCAGACAGAGACACACACACAGTCAGGTAGGTATGCAGACAGAGACACCCACAGTCAGGTAGATATGCAGACAGAGAAACACACAGTCAGGTAGGTATGCAGACAGAGAAACACACACACAGTCAGGTAGTCAGGTAGGTATGCAGACAGAGAAACACACACAGTCAGGTAGGTATGCAGACAGAGAAACACACACAGTCAGGTAGGTATGCAGACAGAGAAACACACACAGTCAGGTAGGTATGCAGACAGAGAAACACACACAGTCAGGTAGGTATGCAGACAGAGAAACACACACAGTCAGGTAGGTATGCAGACAGAGAAACACACAGTCAGGTAGGTATGCAGACAGAGAAACACACACAGTCAGGTAGGTATGCAGATAGAGAAACACACATAGTCAGGTAGGTATGCAGACAGAGACACACACACAGTCAGGTAGGTATGCAGACAGAGGCACACACAGTCAGGTAGGTATGCAGACAGAGAAACACACACAGTCAGGTAGGTATGCAGACAGAGACACACACAGTCAGGTAGGTATGCAGACAGAGACACACACAGTCAGGTAGGTATACAGACAGAGAAACACACAGTCAGGTAGGTATACAGACAGAGAAACACACAGTCAGGCAGGTATGCAGACAGAGAAACACACAGTCAGGTAGGTATACAGACAGAGAAACACACAGTCAGGCAGGTATGCAGACAGAGAAACACACAGTCAGGTAGGTATGCAGACAGAGAAACACACAGTCAGGTAGGTATACAGACAGAGAAACACACAGTCAGGCAGGTATGCAGACAGAGAAACACACAGTCAGGTAGGTATACAGACAGAGAAACACACAGTCAGGTAGGTATGCAGACAGAGAAACACACAGTCAGGCAGGTATGCAGACAGAGAAACACACACAGTCAGGTAGGTATGCAGACAGAGAAACACACAGTCAGGTAGGCACACACACACACACACACACATTCAGTATCACAAAAGTTGATTATCTTATTCTCACTATACACACAGTGTATCACAGAAGTTGACTATTTTCCTTAGAGTAAGAATATGACATCTCTCTGCTCAGGTAAATGTAGTTGAAGTTTTCAAGATCTTGATCTCATTGATTTCAAACGAACTGGTTAAAATCCTTAAGAGTCTATTTACGCAATCGTTAATCTCACAAAACCCTCTGTAGTGTCCGAACCATTTGGCCTACAAACTATTATGACCCCTCTGTGGAAAGGGGAGACTCTCACGAACACGTTTTGCTCTATGACCCCCATAAGTGTCATGGGACTCTTCAACCAATACAAACAAATGGAAGTATTGAGGTAGTTTTGTGCCAAAAAACATGGGGTTAAATACGTCCCCAAAAAAGTAAATATTTCCTGAGGTCTCTTATATCTCCAAGATATAAAACACACTTCAAAACCTTATGATTTATTTTGAGACTTTTTGCCTTTTATGAATGTGTTATTCAATGCGTTTGTACGGGGTAAATGTTTATCAAATACAAATAAAGTTGCCTAATACTAGGCTTATTGGTCCTCTGTAGCTCAGCTGGTAAGCATGGCGCTTGTAACGCCAAGGTAGTGGGTTCGATCCCCGGGACCACCCCATACACAAAACAATTTATGCACGCATAACTGTAAGTCGCTTTGGATAAAAACGTCTGCTAAATGGCATATTATTATTATTATTATTGTTCACTTAAAACACAGTTAAGGAAATATATCATTGTTTTCACGAACGGCACGGGTGACAAAGACAATGTCATCAGTAATCGTGACGACAAAGTGATATCTGCTTTACTTTATCTACTTCCATTCTTTTGCGTTTATGAACCCCAGGATGACGCAGAAAGCGACCACGGACAAAACAGTTTTCATGATTTCTTTTTCCAAAGTCTTTCCAATGTAAAAAAAATATACAACTGCGCCAAACAAAAACAGACTTCGCAGCTGATGTCTGATGAAAGGTGAAAGTAAAATTACTGTTTTCCTAAAACATAGTAAAGCCGCACCCCCCTTCGATTGATGCACCAATTGAAAATCCTACTTCACAGTTGCTATGCAGGCTTCAACTCTCGATGTTTCTCTAGGTTGATCCAGGGGTCGTCACTAGTTAACACAGCCACAAAGTCATAATTATGGCTGAACCCCGCACATTTCCACCATTTATCTGATTTTAAACCGTAACCATAAGCACACTGCTAACTTTGTACCTATCCTTAACCTGAGACCAAAAAGGTTACAGGGCTAGAAAGGAAACAGCTTTTGTCAAATTAACGTCAGCATTGACTTTTCGTAGCAGGTTAGGAGAATTAACGTAGCAGGTTAGGAGAATTTGGATAAGGTTAGGAAAAGGGTTAGTAAAATGCACACAAAAAAGCTGACCTGACTTTGATAAAAGCTGTATCCCTTCTAGCCATGACCAGGATAAGCTGTATCCCTTCTAGCCATGACCAGGATAGTCAGTTACAAAGTTGATGTAATCTTCACTTTACCAGTTACAATAATGGACATGTATTGCATTGAGAGAAAGAATGGCAATAAAGTATAGTGTATACATGTATGATCTGAAATGTCAACATTGCATCATCACCCATTATATAATGCTGTAGACTACAGCTCTGCATGCATTGCCTACCTGCCTTGACAATGTGAGTAGCTTATTACAAGTACATTACTGATTGAATGATTTACTCATAATAATATAACTTCTCAAAAATGGCTTTTGAACATTACTGAGTCAGTCACAACAAGTCCTTACGTAGACATTTAATCAAGAAATACCAACGAATACAACAAAGTGCATTTTTGTTCAATGATTTTGTATTTCTTTAAATTAAAAACATTTAATCAAATAGCCAATTAATGTAAATAGTTTACAATGTATTTTTTTTTTATAGCAAACTCAACAGAACAGTGTTGTATATCACACCCAAAGACAGAACAAACTAGTATTTATTTTTTTTAAGTAACGAAATTACAGTTCTCTACTTATTTAAAATATTCCTGTAAAAAGGCCCCATTTATTAGACTGTTGATAACTGGTAATTTACAGGAATGTTGAAGGATAGACAGAAGATGAGATGTTATGTTGATAAAAATGACTTCAAACCAAAAAGGACGTTGATATTTACAAGGCACACAAATACATATCACGTGGGCCTCCTATAAAATTATTTGGGCTTTAAAAAAATATGTATATGTTGATCAAATATCTGACTTTACATTGCACTGTTGCCGATTTTTGCTTGTAGATAAAAGCACATTCAAATAGTGCAAGTTATGGAGTTTGTTTTATTTATTTCCATTTTGAGAAAAAAAAGTATTACAATCTAATGGTGCCAATTTCAAGGAAATTAAAGTTTTTTAAAATCCAAAAATAAAATTGATAAAGCCTTGATAATCGTTTTTAAAGAAGTGACTTAGATTGAGAGAATGTGTATCAGCAGTGTTGCTATGTCAATAAACAATCGCTTGCCCAAAATCTAATAATTTTGTGTTTAGTAATCATTTTCAATTCGAAACCCTTGAAACTGGCCCCTTGGCACAAAGTGTTACCAAAAATGAAAACTAAAGCCCATGTTGAGAGGGGAAGTTAAGTCATCTCAGCTCTAGTGTAGGTGTGGTACGGATTGGACGGCCACAGATGGAATGGCACCCTGTTAAGAAAGAAGGGTAAAGGTATAAGGTTTAGTTCTGATTTAATCTAGTTACAGTTAATCTAATTAGATAGTTTCAATAAATAAACTCAGCAGAATACCTACCAGTAAGTCCTGCTCCAGATCCTTACATATCAGCCTCTGGAGAAAAAAACACAACAACACAGAAAGCACTGTTATACATTCAGACTTCCACTAACTAAATGTCTACATGGAATCAGTCTTGTTACTGTAACTAAACCGCTCATCCATTGGTATCTAAATCAACTACCACATAACGCACCTAGCTCTCCAGGGCCCTGTCCAGAAACAACCCCTGTCCTTCCTCCTTAGACACTGAGATCTGAGAGGATTGGCCAGTCAGCTCATGACTGCTGTACTAGCCCACTGTATTCAGCATCATTGTAATCCATTACGATTTTATATTATTTTTATATCTCGTGCTCCTCTGCTGCAAAAACCAAATTGCCCTCTCTGGGACAAATAAAAAGTGGAAACTTCAACTTGAGTTGTAGTCAATGTGGCACGAAAATTCCATCTAGTCAATCAGAAGGAAAAGGTTCAACCTAAACCAAATTCTTTCAACCTCTCCACAAGTGATTCTAAGGGGTAGGGGGCTTCTGTACAGGGCCCAGGTCTAGTGGTTGGCTTCTGCAGGTGAAAGTCACACATAAACGCAGGAGCCAGGGTTAATCAAGGAGGTGGAAATACTAAAGTAACTCACCCCAGGTGTACTCCTCTAACTACTAACTATACTAGTAACTCACCCCAGGTGTACTCCTCTAACTACTAACTATACTAGTAACTCACCCCAGGTGTACTCCTCTAACTACTAACTATACTAGTAACTCACCCCAGGTGTACTCCTCTAACTATACTAGTAACTCACCCCAGGTGTACTCCTCTAACTACTAACTACACTAGTAACTCACCCCAGGTGTACTCCTCTAACTACTAACTATACTAGTAACTCACCCCAGGTGTACTCCTCTAACTACTAACTATACTAGTAACTCACCCCAGGTGTACTCCTCTAACTACTAACTATACTAGTAACTCACCCCAGGTGTACTCTCTAACTACTAACTACACTAGTAACTCACCCCAGGTGTACTCCTCTAACTACTAACTACACTAGTAACTCACCCCAGGTGTACTCCTCTAACTACTAACTACACTAGTAACTCACCCCAGGGGTACTCCTCTAACTACTAACTATACTAGAAACTCACCCCAGGTGTACTCCTCTAACTACTAACTATACTAGTAACTCACCCCAGGTGTACTCCTCTAACTACTAACTATACTAGTAACTCACCCCAGGTGTACTCCTCTAACTATACTAGTAACTCACCCCAGGTGTACTCCTCTAACTACTAACTATACTAGTAACTCACCCCCAGGTGTACTCCTCTAACTACTAACTATACTAGTAACTCACCCCAGGTGTACTCCTCTAACTACTAACTATACTAGTAACTCACCCCCAGGTGTACTCCTCTAACTACTAACTATACTAGTAACTCACCCCAGGTGTACTCCTCTAACTACTAACTATACTAGTAACTCACCCCAGGTGTACTCCTCTAACTACTAACTATACTAGTAACTCACCCCAGGGGTACTCTTTTAACTACTAACTATACTAGTAACTCACCCCAGGTGTACTCCTCTAACTATACTAGTAACTCACCCCAGGTGTACTCCTCTAACTACTAACTATACTAGTAACTCACCCCAGGTGTACTCCTCTAACTACTAACTATACTAGTAACTCACCCCAGGTGTACTCCTCTAACTACTAACTATACTAGTAACTCACCCCAGGTGTACTCCTCTAACTACTAACTATACTAGTAACTCACCCCAGGTGTACTCCTCTAACTACTAACTATACTAGTAACTCACCCCAGGTGTACTCCTCTAACTACTAACTATACTAGTAACTCACCCCAGGTGTACTCCTCTAACTACTAACTATACTAGTAACTCACCCCAGGTGTAGGTCTTCAGATTCTTCAGGTGGCGGACTCTGCAGGAGTACTCCTCTCCGCTGGCTGGTTTGAAGGCAACACTCTTGGTGAGGTGGAACTGCCAGCCCTGTTCGAAGGCCAGGTCTGTCTGCTTGGCGTCGGGGATCTCCTCGCCGTTCTGCAGGAGCTGGATGCTGATGTCAGGGGGGTGGAAGCCACTCACGTGACAGATCAGGGTGTTGTCCTTCCCATATTCCCCTGGGTTACGGCTGTACACCTGCACCTTGGGAGGAGCTGCAGGAGGGAGGAGGGAATGGTACACAGTCAGGCAGTCAGGTAGGTATGCAGACAGAGACACACACACAGTCAGGCACACACACACACACACACACACACACACACACACACAGTATCACAAAAGTTGATTCTTATTCTCACTATAAAAATAAAATAGTCATCTCTGCTCAATTTACATTTGCTTAAAAGCGTAACCCATGTAAAGTACAAATTTGCAGTCGACTTAAGACATAAGTTAAGGAAATATATAATTGTTTTCACGAACGTCGTGGGTGAGGCCTTTCAAATGAAGTTCGTACACAAGACAATCCCATCAACAGGCGAATTAATCATAATGACCAAGTCATAGTTTTACTTTACTTACATTCTTTTGCGTTTATGTTCACCAACACGACGCAGAAAGCAACTACGGACAAAACCGTTTTCATGATTTCTTTTTCCCAAGTCTTTCCAATGCTGAAAAATATATCAAACTGCACCAAAACGGACAGTCGCAAACGGTGAGATGAAACTGAAAGTAAAATAGATATTTTACTGCAACACAGTGAAGCCGCACCCACTTCGATTTATGCACCAATCGAAAATCCTACTTCACAGTTGCTATGTCGTCTTCTCTAGACGTTTCTTTAGGAAGCCTGATGCAGTCAGTTACAAAGTTGATGCAGTCTTCATTTTATCAGTTACAATGTTGCACATGTAATGCATTGAGAGAAAGTATGGTGAAAGGCCATGTACAGTATAGTCATAATAAAGTATGGTGTATGTACACTGAACAAAAATATAAACACAATATGTATAGTGTTGGTCCCATGTTTCATGAGCTGAAATAAAAGATCCCAGAAATGTTCCATACGCACAAAAAGCTTATTTCTCTCAAATGTTGTACACAAATTTGTTTACATCCCTGTTAGTGAACATTTCTCCTTTGCCAAGATAATCTATCCACCTGAAAGGTGTGGCATATCAAGAAGCTGATTAAACATCATGATCATTACACAGGTGCACCTTGTGCTGGGGGTAATAAAAGGCAACTCTAAAATGTGCAGTTTTGTCACACAACACAATGCCACAGATGTCTCAAGTTTTGAGGGAGCGTGCAATTGGCATGCTTAATGTCCACCAGAGCTGTTGCCAGAGAATGTAATGTTAATTTATCTACCATAAGCCGCCTCCGTCGTTATAGAGAATTTGGCAGTACTTCCAACCGTCCTCACAACCGCGGACCATGTGTAACCATGCCAGCCCAGGACCTCCACATCCGGCTTCTTCACCTGCGGGATCGTCTGAGACCAGCCACCCGGACAGCTGATGAAACTGTGGGTTTGCACAACCAAAGACTTTCTGCACAAACTGTCAGAAAATGTCTCAGGGAAGCTCATCTGCATGCTCATCATCCTCACCAGGGTCTTGACCTGACTGCAGTTCAGCGTTGTAACCGACTTCAGTGGGCAAATAATCACCTTCGATGGCCACTGGTACTCTGGACAAGTGTGCTCTTCACGGATTAATCCCGGTTTCAACTGTACCAGGCAGATGGCAGACAGCGTGTATGGCAGACGTGTGAGCGAGCAGTTTGCTGATGTCAACGTTGTGAACAGAGTGCCCCATGGTGGCGGTGGGGTTATGGTATGAGCAGGCATAAGCTATGGACAACAAACACAATTGCATTTTATCAACGGCAATTTCAATGCACAGAGATACCGTGATGAGATCCTGAGGCCCATTGTCGTGCCATTCATCCGCCACCATCACCTCATGTTTCAGCATAATATAATGCACTGCCCCATGTCGCAAGGATCTGTACACAGTTCCTGGAAGCTGAAAATGTCCCAGTTCTTTCATGGCCTGCATACTCACCAGACATGTCACCCATTGAGCATGTTTGGGATGCTCTGGATCGACGTGTACGACTACGTGTTCCAGTTCCCACCAATATCCAGCAACTTCGCACCCTTGAAGAGGAGTGGGACAACATTCCACAGGCCACAATCAACAGCCTGATCAACTCTATGCGAAGGAGATGTGTCGCGCTGCATGAGGCAAATGGTGGTGTTTTCTGATCCACGCCCGTATTTTAATTTGTTTTTGTATCTGTGACCAACAGATGCATATCTGTATTCCCAGGCATGTAAAATCCATAGATTAGGGCCTAATGAATTTATTTCAATTGACTGATTTCCTTATATGAACTGTAACTCAGTAAAATCTGTGAAATTGTTGCATGTTGCGTTTATATTTCTGTTCAGTGTATGATCTGAAATGTCAACATTGTCATCATTATTTATTACTATGCTGTGTACCAGTGGTCATCGGCTGGTCGATCTCTAAGCCATTCCTAGTCGATCACCAAACATTTCTGTAAAAAAACAACAATGATAAAGCCACAGATAGAACAATGAGACAGATATTTCACCAGATGTATAAATGTGAAGCATCCGGTTAGAGTTTCTTCTCTACCCTGTTTGGCCGGCAGTGGGAGAAGATGGAACGAGATGGATTTTGGCTGCGTTTCTGCAAATTTTCTCATTGATGAAACATTTGATCTCAATACAGTTTTCTGTTCCCAAAACTAGAATATGTTATGAACAGAGTGGGCTACGTTTAGTAGATTTTACCTTTTGCTAAAGTTTTCAAAAATCGCGTTGTTTAGGACCGCAAAGGCGATTTGAGTTATTGCACATGCGCACTTTACAGAGTAGGCGTTCCCTAACGAAATTTGCAGATACATTCTAGAACACGCCAATAGGATCTTGCTCCCGTGCTTGGCTCTGCCCATCTCCTTGCTTGTTCTGCCCACTAGGACTCATTTGTTCCCATTGGAAACGACAGGCTGTAGTCCATCATGGTTTAGTTATACAAATATTTGATAAAGCCTTGTGTTCCTATTTTTATTGATTCGTTTGTGCGGTTAACGGTAGGTGCACTTGATTCAGCAAAGTGTTCCCATTTTGAACCATTTCATGTGTCTGACGGTAGGACTCCGCCTACCCGGAAGGTCCAGAGATTTGGGCCTACTGTTGGCCAATCAGATAGCTCAGATCACCGTGTCTGCAGTTTCCTCTTGCCATAGACTGTAAAAAGAAGCCTCAAAAGCTCAGCAAAATTGATAACACGCAGGCTCTCTCATTAGCCAGGATTAGGCCAGCAGTAGGCTAATCCTGATTGACGAAGGCGCCATTTTCTGAGCTAAACTGACCAAGACCCACATTCAACAACAACACATTAAACCTCACATAATTCTGCCCCAAAACAATGACAACTTCTCTCAACCAGTGGCGTACGGGCTTTTTAAAGTGCGCGCTGATGCTGCCCTGTGATAAGCAGTGGCCACTTTATCAAAGGCAGGGGCGCAAAATATTTTGCTTGTCTATTCCCAGCGTGCCTTTCCAGGCTGCTGTTGGAGAGACGCATCTCTGCAGCGCTCCACCAAGTTCCGTAGAAATAAAAAATTGAACATAAATCATGCAGTGGTCCGTCATTCACGGCAGGTGGGGGAGAGACCCACCTGTTTAGCATAAAAAATATATATTTTTTTTTTTGCCTGTTTTGCATGTTATTTTGGCATTAATATGTGGCACATATCAGTTTGCACTTAAACTTCCCAGTCGGGAACTCAGGCCTCCTTCTAGAGCTATTGAGCTGAAGATCACTGACGTCACGATTCGACCTTGTATTTTATTCGAGTTCCCAGTTGTCTTGAAAGCACCATAAATCCAGAGAATGCCAGACTCTGATGTCAAACTTTGATGACAAAATATGGCCACAAAGGACCGCTGCACCACCTTCCTGTTCCAGTGAGCACAGCACAACAAGGCGAGTCAAAAAAAATGTATTGTATGCTGCTGCATAAATGATGTAATATGGCAGGGAGATATGTATACTGTAGCTAAGAAAGTAATACTAAGTGTATGTTGTGTAGTAAGCTGTTAGTAGCCCATGTGCCTCACCCTAATAATTGGGTCCTTTTTCCCCCTCATAACTTAGCCTACTGTTCTGACTTGGTGGTGCACATGTAGCCTATAGCCTGTTTTAGAGAAATGTCATCATCGAATATTGTGAGAGCTTTCATTGTCTGTTTATATGCCCCCCTTTATTTATCCTACGGTTCTGACTTGGGTGTACAGGGAGAATACTGTAAGAACGGCCCAGGTTGTGAATTCTGTCGCTGTACATTTCAAAAGAGCTGAACAAATAGTTATATTGACTACGTCCGTCCGTCCTAGCTCAGCTCATTAATGTCTTAATCGGAATTACGGATTGCCTCTTATCCGCTCGTCGTCCCCCTTATGCCATAGTTTGTACATCTCAATTGTCAGTAGAAACCACATTTGTTTAAGCAAGTCAGCCATATCAGCTGTGTTTTTTTAAAAGGCAGTAAATGAGGGTGAATGAAGTGTTTCGCTGCCAGACAAGGCTCCGCTGATAGCCAGGTGTAGCAATGGTAAGGTTTTGGGACTGCTATTGGGACTCTGCTGTTGGGAAAGCTTTATGTAGGCCCTAACAGTTTGTGGGCACTGTTTGTCACCGTTATAGTGCAATTAATGTATTGTTTAGTGTTGTGTTGTGTTGTGTAGTGGCTTTGCTGGCATGCATCTCACATTTTTTTGTTGAGTTTGCCCCACCAAGATGTACATGCTAAAATCGCCACTGAAATCATGTAGCAGATCTAGGATATGGTAGAAAGAGCATGTGGCCTTTTCCGTAGCCTAAAGCCTGGAGATCAAATGTATGACAATGTAATGAGACAGACACTTTTTACATCATGCAGGTTTCTCAGATCAAATAGCCTAACCTACAGTGCATTCGGAAAGTATTCAGACCTCTTTGACTTTTTCCACATTTTGTTACGTTACAGCCTTATTCTAAAATGGATTGAATAAATAAAAATAATCTTCAATCTACAGACAATACCCCATAAAGACAAAGCGAAAACAGTTTAAAAATTTTTTTTAGTAAATGTATTAAACCCTAAAAACAAAAATACATGATTTACATAAGTATTCAGACCCTTTGCTATGAGACTCGAAATTGAGCTCAGGTGCATCCTGTTTCCAATGATCATCCTTGAGATGTTTCTACAACTTGATTGGAGTCCACCTGTGGTAAATTCAATTGATTAGACATGATTTGGAAAGGCACCCACCTGTCTATATAAGGTCCCACAGTTGACAGTGCATGTCAGAACAAACACCAAGCCATGAGGTCGAAGGAATTGTCTGTAGAGCTTCGAGACAGGATTGTTTCGAGGCACAGATCTGGGGAAGGGTACCAAAACATTTATGCAGCATTGAGGGTCCCCAAGAACACAGTGGCCTCCATCATTCTTAAATGGAAGAAGTTTGGAACCGCCAAGATTCTTTTTTAGAGCTGGCCGCCTGGCCAAACTGAGCAATCGGGGAGAAGGGCCTTGGTCAGGGAGGTGACCAAGAACCCGATGGTCACTCTGACAGAGCTCCAGAGTTCCTCTGTGGAGATGGGAGAACCTTCCATAAGAACAACCATCTCTGCAGCACTCCACCAATCTGGCCTTTATGGTAGAATGGCCAGACGGAAGCCACTCCTCAGTAAAAGGCACATGACAGGCCACTTGGAGTTTGCCAAAAGGCACCTAAAGGACTCTTAGACCACGAGAAACAAGATTCTCTGGTCTGATGAAACCAAGATTAAACTCTTTGGCCTGGATACCAAGCGTCACGTCTGGAGGAAACCTGGCATCATCCCTACGGTGAAGCATGGTGGTGGCAGCATCATGCTGTTGGGATGTTTTTCAGCGGCAGGGACTGGGAGACTAGTCAGGATCGAGGCAAAGATGAACGGAGCAAAGTACAGAGAGATCCTTGATGAAAACCTGCTCCAGAGCGCTCAGGACCTCAGACTGGTGCAAAGATTCACCTTCCAACAGGACCCTAAGCACACAGGACCCTAAGCACACAGCCAAGACAACGCAGGAATGGCTTCGGGACAAGTCTCTAAATGTACTTGAGTGGCCCAGCCAGAGCCCGGACTTGAACCCGATCGAACATCTCTGGAGAGACCTGAAAATAGCTGTGCAGCGACGCTCCCCATCCAACCTGACAAAGCTTGAGAGTATCTGCAGAGAAGAATGAGAGAAACTCATCGACACCAACGCCTTTTGGAGGTCTTTTTTGGTGCAGTTCTGGACCGGCCTTGATTTCCACATCCACGGACATTGGTTTTTGGTCGGACCAAAACCTAAATTGAACCTACCTTCAACATCTGAAGGTAGGTTCAATTTAGATGTCTTTTCAACGTAATTTTGCTTACTGGGACTATTCACGGGTGGCAGAGCGCCCAGGACCGACCCTGGTTCTGTTTCACTCAAAGATCGAAAAACAGACACTTATTTTTTAAAACCATAATAAAAACAGTGTTCTCTAATTATCAACAATATTCCTTGAAAAAAAATACCCTTTTATTAGACTGTTGATAACTGGTCATTTACAGAAACATTCAACGATAGACATAACATTTGATTTTATGGTGTTGATGAAAAATTACTCCAAAGCAAATTATTTGGCCTTTTAAATATATTTTTAAACAAATATCAGATTTGACATTGTTGCCGATTTGTGCTTGTAACTAAAACCACATTAACATTGTGCAAGTGAGGGCGTTTAAAATTACTTGTACATTTTAATATAGTGCTCACACTTAATGGTACCAACTTCAAGGAAATTAAAGGATTATAAGTCCCCACACATCTAAAAATATAATGAGAATACTTGATAAATCCTTGATTATTGTTTTTAAAGAGAATGTGATTCTCAGCCAGAAATACTGGTAGCTTTTCTAGAAGAGGTCACCCACACAACTCTAATCATTTAAGTGTTTAGTGATGATTCTCTAAAACTCAAAACCCTTGAAACTGGTCCTTGGCACAAACACACACAGTCAGGTAGGTATGCAGACAGAGACACACACAGTCAGGTAGGTATGCAGACAGAGAAACACACAGTCAGGTAGGTATGCAGACAGAGAAACACACACACATTCAGGTAGTCAGGTAGGTATGCAGACAGAGAAACACACACAGTCAGGTAGGTATGCAGACAGAGAAACACACACAGTCAGGTAGGTATGCAGACAGAGAAACACACACAGTCAGGTAGGTATGCAGACAGAGACACACACACAGTCAGGTAGGTATGCAGACAGAGAAACACACAGTCAGGTAGGTATTCAGACAGAGAAACACACAGTCAGGTAGGTATGCAGACAGAGAAACACACAGTCAGGTAGGTATGCAGACAGAGAAACACACAGTCAGGTAGGTATGCAGACAGAGAAACACACAGTCAGGTAGGTATGCAGACAGAGAAACACACACAGTCAGGTAGGTATGCAGACAGAGAAACACACAGTCAGGTAGATATGCAGACAGAGAAACACACAGTCAAGTAGGTATGCAGACAGAGACACACACACAGTCAGGTAGGTATGCAGACAGAGACACACACAGTCAGGTAGGTATGCAGACAGAAAAACACACAGTCAGGTAGGTATGCAGACAGAGACACACACACAGTCAGGTAGGTATGCAGACAGAGACACCCACAGTCAGGTAGATATGCAGACAGAGAAACACACAGTCAGGTAGGTATGCAGACAGAGAAACACACACACAGTCAGGTAGTCAGGTAGGTATGCAGACAGAGAAACACACACAGTCAGGTAGGTATGCAGACAGAGAAACACACACAGTCAGGTAGGTATGCAGACAGAGAAACACACACAGTCAGGTAGGTATGCAGACAGAGAAACACACACAGTCAGGTAGGTATGCAGACAGAGAAACACACACAGTCAGGTAGGTATGCAGACAGAGAAACACACAGTCAGGTAGGTATGCAGACAGAGAAACACACACAGTCAGGTAGGTATGCAGATAGAGAAACACACATAGTCAGGTAGGTATGCAGACAGAGACACACACACAGTCAGGTAGGTATGCAGACAGAGGCACACACAGTCAGGTAGGTATGCAGACAGAGAAACACACACAGTCAGGTAGGTATGCAGACAGAGACACACACAGTCAGGTAGGTATGCAGACAGAGACACACACAGTCAGGTAGGTATACAGACAGAGAAACACACAGTCAGGTAGGTATACAGACAGAGAAACACACAGTCAGGCAGGTATGCAGACAGAGAAACACACAGTCAGGTAGGTATACAGACAGAGAAACACACAGTCAGGCAGGTGTGCAGACAGAGAAACACACAGTCAGGTAGGTATGCAGACAGAGAAACACACAGTCAGGTAGGTATACAGACAGAGAAACACACAGTCAGGCAGGTATGCAGACAGAGAAACACACAGTCAGGTAGGTATACAGACAGAGAAACACACAGTCAGGTAGGTATGCAGACAGAGAAACACACAGTCAGGCAGGTATGCAGACAGAGAAACACACAGTCAGGCAGGTATGCAGACAGAGAAACACACAGTCAGGTAGGTATGCAGACAGAGACACACACAGTCAGGTAGGTATGCAGACAGAGACACACACAGTCAGGTAGGTATACAGACAGAGAAACACACAGTCAGGCAGGTATGCAGACAGAGAAACACACAGTCAGGTAGGTATACAGACAGAGAAACACACAGTCAGGCAGGTATGCAGACAGAGAAACACACAGTCAGGTAGGTATGCAGACAGAGAAACACACAGTCAGGTAGGTATACAGACAGAGAAACACACAGTCAGGCAGGTATGCAGACAGAGAAACACACAGTCAGGTAGGTATACAGACAGAGAAACACACAGTCAGGTAGGTATGCAGACAGAGAAACACACAGTCAGGCAGGTATGCAGACAGAGAAACACACAGTCAGGTAGGTATGCAGACAGAGAAACACACAGTCAGGTAGGTATACAGACAGAGAAACACACAGTCAGGTAGGTATGCAGACAGAGAAACACACAGTCAGGTAGGCACACACACACACACACACACATGCAGTATCACAAAAGTTGATTATCTTATTCTCACTATACACACAGTGTATCACAGAAGTTGACTATTTTCCTTAGAGTAAGAATATGACATCTCTCTGCTCAGGTAAATGTAGTTGAAGTTTTCAAGATCTTGATCTCATTGATTTCAAACGAACTGGTTAAAATCCTTAAGAGTCTATTTACGCAATCGTTAATCTCACAAAACCCTCTGTAGTGTCCGAACCATTTGGCCTACAAACTATTATGACCCCTCTGTGGAAAGGGGAGACTCTCACGAACACGTTTTGCTCTATGACCCCCATAAGTGTCATGGGACTCTTCAACCAATACAAACAAATGGAAGTATTGAGGTAGTTTTGTGCCAAAAAACATGGGGTTAAATACGTCCCCAAAAAAGTAAATATTTCCTGAGGTCTCTTATATCTCCAAGATATAAAACACACTTCAAAACCTTATGATTTATTTTGAGACTTTTTGCCTTTTATGAATGTGTTATTCAATGCGTTTGTACGGGGTAAATGTTTATCAAATAAAAATAAAGTTGCCTAATACTAGGCTTATTGGTCCTCTGTAGCTCAGCTGGTAGAGCACGGCGCTTGTAACGCCAAGGTAGTGGGTTCGATCCCCGGGTCCACCCCATACACAAAAAAATGTATGCACGCATGACTGTAAGTCGCTTTGGATAAAAACGTCTGCTAAATGGCATATTATTATTATTATTATTGTTGTTCACTTAAAACACAGTTAAGGAAATATATCATTGTTTTCACGAACGGCACGGGTGACAAAGACAATGTCATCAGTAATCGTGACGACAAAGTGATATCTGCTTTACTTTATCTACTTACATTCTTTTGCGTTTATGAACCCCAGGACGACGCAGAAAGCGACCACGGACAAAACAGTTTTCATGATTTCTTTTTCCAAAGTCTTTCCAATGTTAAAAAAAATATACAACTGCGCCAAACAAAAACAGACTTTGCAGCTGATGTCTGATGAAAGTGAAAGTAAAATTACTGTTTTCCTAAAACATAGTAAAGCCGCACCCCCCTTCGATTGATGCACCAATTGAAAATCCTACTTCACAGTTGCTATGCAGGCTTCAACTCTCGATGTTTCTCTAGGTTGATCCAGGGGTCGTCACTAGTTAACACAGCCACAAAGTCATAATTATGGCTAAACCCCGCACATTTCCACAATTTATCTGATTTTAAACCGTAACCATAAGCACACTGCTAACTTTGTACCTATCCTTAACCTGAGACCAAAAAGGTTACAGGGCTAGAAAGGAAACAGCTTTTGTCAAATTAACGTCAGCATTGACTTTTCGTAGCAGGTTAGGAGAATTAACGTAGCAGGTTAGGAGAATTTGGATAAGGTTAGGAAAAGGGTTAGTAAAATGCACACAAAAAAGCTGACCTGACTTTGATAAAAGCTGTATCCCTTCTAGCCATGACCAGGATAAGCTGTATCCCTTCTAGCCATGACCAGGATAGTCAGTTACAAAGTTGATGTAATCTTCACTTTACCAGTTAAAATAATGGACATGTTTTGCATTGAGAGAAATAATGGCAATAATGTATACATGTATGATCTGAAATGTCAACATTGCATCATCACCCATTATAATGCTGTAGACTACAGCTCTGCATGCATTGCCTACCTGCCTTGACAATGTGAGTAGCTTATTACAAGTACATTACCTGATTGAATGATTTACTCATAATAACTTCTCAAAAATGACTTTTGAACATTACCGAGTCAGTCACAACAAGTCCTTACTTAGACATTTAATCAAGAAATACCAACGAATACAACATAAAAAGTGCATTTTTGTTCAATGATTTTGTATTTCTTTAAATTAAAAACATTTAAATCAAATAGTTAGCCAATTAATGTAAATAGTTTACAATTTATTTTTTAATCAAACTCAACAGAACAGTGTTGTGTATCACACCCAAAGACAGAACAAACTAGTATTTTTTTTAAAGTAAAGAAATTACAGTTCTCTACTTATCAAAAATATTCCTGTAAAAAGGCCCCATGTATTAGACTGTTGATAACTGGTAATTTACAGGAATGTTGAAGGATAGACAGAAGATGAGATGTTATGTTGATAAAAATGACTTCAAACCAAAAAGGACGTTGATATTTAAAAGTCACACAAATACATATCACGTGGGCCTCCTCTAAAATTATTTGGGCTTTAAAAAAATATATGTTGATCAAATATCTGACTTTACATTACACTGTTACCGATTTTTGCTTGTAGCTAAAACCACATTCAAATAGTGCAAGTTATGGAGTTTGTTTTATTTATTTCCATTTTTAGAAAAAAAGTATTCAAATCTAATGGTACCAATTTCAAGGAAATTAATGTTTTTTTTAAATCCAAAAATAAAAACGCTTGATAAAGCCTTGATGATCGTTTATTAAAGAAGTGACTTAGATTGAGAGAATGTGCATCAGCAGTGTTGCTATGTCAATAAAGAATCGCTTGCCCAAAATCGAATAATGTTGTGTTTAGTAATAATTTTCAATTCGAAACCCTTGAAACTGGCCCCTTGGGTTACCAAAAATGAAAACTAAAGCCCATGTTGAGAGGGGAAGTTAGTTATCTCAGCACTAGTGTAGGGGTGGTACGGATTGGACGGCCACAGATAGAATGGCACCCTGTTAAGAAAGAAGGGTAAAGGTGTGAGTTTTAGTTCTGATTTAATCTAGTTACAGTTAATCTAATTAGATACAGTTTCAACAAATAAATCAATATATGCATGCATGACTAAGTCACTTTGGATAAAATCATCTGCTAAATAGCATATATTATTATTATGAATACATATAAATAAATTCAGCAGAATACCTACCAGTAAGTCCTGATCCTGATCCTTACATATCAGCCTCTGGAGAAAAAACACAACAACACAGAAAGCACTGTTATACATTCAGACTTCCACTAACTAAATGTCTACATGGAATCAGTCTTGTTACTGTAACTAAACCGCTCATCCATTGGTATCCAAATCAACTACCACATAATGCACCTAGCTCTCCAGGGCCCTGTCCAGAAACAACCCCTGTCCTTCCTCCTTAGACACTGAGATCTGAGAGGATTGGCCAGTCAGCTCATGACTGCTGTACTAGCCCACTGTATTCAGCATCATTGTAATCCATTACGATTTTATATTATTTTTATATCTCGTGCTCCTCTGCTGCAAAAACCAAATTGCCCTCTCTGGGACAAATAAAAAGTGGAAACTTCAACTTGAGTTGTAGTCAATGTGGCACGAAAATTCCATCTAGTCAATCAGAAGGAAAAGGTTCAACCTAAACCAAATTCTTTCAACCTCTCCACAAGTGATTCTAAGGGGTAGGGGGCTTCTGTACAGGGCCCAGGTCTAGTGGTTGGCTTCTGCAGGTGAAAGTCACACATAAACGCAGGAGCCAGGGTTAATCAAGGAGGTGGAAATACTAAAGTAACTCACCCCAGGTGTACTCCTCTAACTACTAACTATACTAGTAACTCACCCCAGGTGTACTCCTCTAACTACTAACTATACTAGTAACTCACCCCAGGTGTACTCCTCTAACTACTAACTATACTAGTAACTCACCCCAGGTGTACTCCTCTAACTATACTAGTAACTCACCCCAGGTGTACTCCTCTAACTACACTAGTAACTCACCCCAGGTGTACTCCTCTAACTACTAACTATACTAGTAACTCACCCCAGGTGTACTCCTCTAACTACTAACTATACTAGTAATTCACCCCAGGTGTACTCCTCTAACTACTAACTATACTAGTAACTCACCCCAGGTGTACTCCTCTAACTACTAACTACACTAGTAACTCACCCCAGGTGTACTCCTCTAACTACTAACTACACTAGTAACTCACCCCAGGTGTACTCCTCTAACTACTAACTACACTAGTAACTCACCCCAGGGGTACTCCTCTAACTACTAACTATACTAGAAACTCACCCCAGGTGTACTCCTCTAACTACTAACTATACTAGTAACTCACCCCAGGTGTACTCCTCTAACTACTAACTATACTAGTAACTCACCCCAGGTGTACTCCTCTAACTATACTAGTAACTCACCCCAGGTGTACTCCTCTAACTACTAACTATACTAGTAATTCACCCCAGGTGTACTCCTCTAACTACTAACTATACTAGTAACTCACCCCAGGTGTACTCCTCTAACTACTAACTATACTAGTAACTCACCCCAGGTGTACTCCTCTAACTACTAACTATACTAGTAACTCACCCCAGGTGTACTCCTCTAACTACTAACTATACTAGTAACTCACCCCAGGTGTACTCCTCTAACTACTAACTATACTAGTAACTCACCCCAGGGGTACTCTTTTAACTACTAACTATACTAGTAACTCACCCCAGGTGTACTCCTCTAACTATACTAGTAACTCACCCCAGGTGTACTCCTCTAACTACTAACTATACTAGTAACTCACCCCAGGTGTACTCCTCTAACTACTAACTATACTAGTAACTCACCCCAGGTGTACTCCTCTAACTACTAACTATACTAGTAACTCACCCCAGGTGTACTCCTCTAACTACTAACTATACTAGTAACTCACCCCAGGTGTACTCCTCTTACTACTAACTATACTAGTAACTCACCCCAGGTGTACTCCTCTTACTACTAACTATACTAGTAACTCACCCCAGGTGTACTCCTCTAACTACTAACTATACTAGTAACTCACCCCAGGTGTACTCCTCTAACTACTAACTATACTAGTAACTCACCCCAGGTGTACTCCTCTAACTACTAACTATACTAGTAACTCACCCCAGGTGTAGGTCTTCAGATTCTTCAGGTGGCGGACTCTGCAGGAGTACTCCTCTCCGCTGGCTGGTTTGAAGGCAACACTCTTGGTGAGGTGGAACTGCCAGCCCTGTTCGAAGGCCAGGTCTGTCTGCTTGGCGTTGGGGATCTCCTCGCCGTTCTGCAGGAGCTGGATGCTGATGTCAGGGGGGTGGAAGCCACTCACGTGACAGATCAGGGTGTTGTCCTTCCCATATTCCCCTGGGTTACGGCTGTACACCTGCACCTTGGGAGGAGCTGATAGGAACACAAAAGGAAAGGCCACAGGGAGATTCATAGGTTTTCATTCGTTCAAGTTGTATTATGCCATTTGCAGGTATTGGAATACATAAATATATTAATTGACATTTCACACAGGTATGCTATATATTTTCACCAAGTTATTTCCTAGTAAAGTACACTTAGGGACAAAGGTCTGAGTTATCAGCCATTTGTGATGGTTCTGACCCATACTGGCTGCCAAAGACAGCAACCATTTCAAATCAAATCAAATGTTATTGGTCACATACGTGTTTAGCAGATGTTATTGCGGGTGTAGCGAAATGCTTGTGCTTCTAGCTCCAACAGTGCAGTAATATCTAATTTATGATGGCCCTGACCCATAATGGCTGCCATAGACGGCAACCATTTCAGTCAAAGTGAAAGTAAAATCTGGAGGGGATTTCCAACCATAACAAAATGTGACATCATGTCATTGTTGGCCTACACCAGGTAAGATATAACCGATCTACTGAAACAATCACTTATATTCTGATCAAGGTTAAAAACTTTACATTAGGTGACGTGTTCAACACACATCTCACGACAATGTACATGCATGCCAGCAAATAGTTGAGGCCTACATTAAAAATCAAGGATTAGGATGTAGAAATAATGATTATCTATCAAAAATGGCAAAGGGTTCATTCAAATTATTTAGGTAGGGCTCGAGGTTTTGGTGTATTCCCTCCCACATGACATGATCATCGAAGGTAGGGTTTACTACAAGAAAGTGTTTTATAAACTCAAAAAAAAAAAAGTAATCAATTTTGTATAGAAATAAATACCCTAGTAAAAAACGTTAAAAACTAAAATATAAACAGCCTACAAACAACCTGATGGCAAGAAATCGATAATGCCATGCATTTCCAAACGTTGCGTTGACTTTATAAATCAAGATACTTACATTCTTTGGACTCCACAGCGCTGTAAATGAGCCCAAGTACAACGATTGACAGAATAGACTTCATTTTTTTTTGGTCTAATCCGTAATTATTCGTACTCAAATAAACCAGAGAATGGCTAGCTGTCTGTCTGAACCTGGCTGTAGAAATAACCTAACTGAAAGTATGTCCGACAGTCGTATAAATGCTCTCTAGGACCGCCTCTTCTCTCTTTTTAAAAGCCAATCAAAAATGGTGTATTTCAGTTGCTAGGCTAAAGAAAGCGGCACAGGTTAGATTGTTTATTGGGGAGGACTATAGTCTGGAAATAACCTGAAATCCAGGTGAGTTACCATCGTCGCACTTTCGATTTAACATGGATGTCATGAGATAATGTTATTTCACTTAGCATCCATTTTGAGAAAAAAATAAAAATAGAATAAAAAAGAATAGTAGAAGTGCTAGCTTTTCAATATTTTATGCCTCCATTTATCTAATATATTAGTAATTACAGTGAAAAGCTGCAATAATGGTTACACACCATTACTGAATACGATATTACAATGCATGTATGTCTTTTAAAAAATATACGTGTATTTCTAAGGTATTTTCGGATTATTTTTTTTACAAAGAGAGCGGGAGGATGACAGTGGGGAAATATAGTTTGTGTCCGGCAGTAGGACGGATTTGAACCCATGCTGACACCGTAGACATACCAATTTGAGTTTCAACATCAAGTTGAGCATAGTCTACGGTCGTGGTCGAAAGATTTGAGAATTACATTTACATTTTAGTCATTTAGCAGACGCTCTTATCCAGAGTTAGTGAATACATATTTTTTTTATACTGGCCCCCCGTGGGAATCGAACCCACAACCCTGGCGTTATGGCAAGGTGCTCCATCATGCTGGAAAAGGCATTGGTCGTCACCAAACTGTTATTGGATGGTTGGGAGAAGTTGCTCTCTGAGGATGTGTTGGTACCATTCTTTATTCATGGCTGTGTTCTTAGGCAAAATTGTGAGTGAGCCCACTCCCTTGGCTGAGAAGCAACCCCACACATGAATGGTCTCAGGATGCTTTACTGTTGGCATGACACAGGACTGATGGTAGCGCTCACCTTGTCTTCTCCGGACAAGCTTTTTTCCAGATGCCCCAAACAATCAGAAAGGGGATTCATCAGAGAAAATGACTTTACCCCAGTCCTCAGCAGTCCAATCCCTGTACCTTTTGCACAATATCAGTCTGTCCCTGATGTTTTTCCTGGAGAGAAGTGGCTTCCTCGCTGCCCTTCTTGACACCAGGCCATCCTCCAAAAGCCTTCGCCTCACTGTGCGTGCAGATGCACTCACACCTGCCTGCTGCCATTCCTGAGCAAGCTCTGCACTGGTGGTGCCCTGATCCCGCAGCTGAATCAACTTTAGGAGATGGTCCTGGCACTTGCTGGACTTTCTTGGGTTGATTGAACCGCTCTCCTTGAAGTTCTTGATGATCCGATAAATGGTTGATTTAGGTGCAATCTTACTAGCCGGATTATCCTTGCCTGTGAAGCCATTTTTGTGCAAAGCAATTATGACGGCACATGTTTCCTTGCAGGTAACCATGGTTAAGAGGAAGAACAATGATTTCAAGCACCACCCTCCTTTTAAAGCTTCCAGTCTGTTATTCTAACTCAATCAGCATGACAGAGTGATCTCCAGCCTTGTCCTCGTCAACACGCTCACCTGTGTTAACGAGAGAATCACTGACATGATGTCAGCTGGTCCTTTTGTGGCAGGGCTGAAATGTAGTGGAAATGTTTTTTGGGGGGATTAAGTTAATTTTCATGGCAAAGAGGTACTTTGCAATTCATCTGATCACTCTTCATAACATTCTGGAGTATATGCAAATTGCCATCATAAAAACTGAGGCAGCAGACTTTGTGAAAATTTGTATTTGTGTCATTCTCTAAACTTTTGACCACGACTGTTCTCTACTGTTTTAATAGTTTCCTGAAAATGACCCCTTTTGCCGACAGTTAGTGGTGTGTTTTGGTATTGCAGGTTTCACAGAAATCACGAGCCATGTCACATGACGAACGTTTACAAACCAAGCCGGAAGTGGACTGAACTGACGCACGTCTACGGAAACAGCTGAGCAAGGGCCCCAAAACACAAAACATCAGACAGTATTTTACTCTCAATTAAAGCTGGATCAAGATGACTACACCTGAAAAATACCCTCGGTCTTCTATTGAAGATGATTTCAACTATGGGACAAACGTTGCGACTGCGAGTGTGCAAATCCGAATGGGTAAGATAAGACTCGTTGTAGTCTATTTACTTAGCTAGCCTAGCTGATGATGGTTGCTAACAAGCAAGCCATCTTATCAATATATCTAGATCATGCCTTGCCAAATGAAATAAACGATGTGATATTTATTGTGGTGGTATCTAACTAAATGACAGAATCAAATAAATCTGCTGGTCTAGAATTTAACTAAATTAAATCATGATGTCAGTAAGCTAGCTATCGATCTATTCTCTCTCCCCTGAACAGATTTCCTGCGCAAGGTGTACACCATCCTGTCCCTTCAGATCATCCTGACCACGGCTACCTCTGCTCTCTTCATGTTCTGTGACACCATCAAGGACTTTGTCCATTCAAGGTAAATTGTGAACTATTAGTAGGCCTACATAATTCAATGGGCATATCTGGGAAACACTGTGGTAGACGGGTAACAATATTGTTATGACAGATATTAGTACATTCGGATAGTTGCATGCATACACCACTAGTGCTGTAACCATGGTAATCGCCGGTTATGGATGAAGACCGGCATGAAAATAAAATAACAGAGCCCTATACACCAGTATTGTGCATGTATTCATATACTGTGAGGAGACATGCACTTTGGCTACGACTACATAGAATTACTACCCTACTATAATACTAATCTCTCCAGCCTGGGTGTCAAGTCTGTTTCTGCCATCTTGCCCAACTCCTTATGGAACATGCAGTGGAGAATGCAAGAGACAAGAGCACAACCAGATGTGCAGTAGTATAATCTGTCCAACACTGTGCCTGGTTGGCTTGGTTCTGACTTTCTCATTGGTTCTGTCCCCCCCCCCCAGTCCAGCTGTAGTGTTGGTGTCAGCCATCGGCTCCCTGGTGTTGATCGTTGCCCTAGCCTTCTACAGACATCAACACCCCATTAACCTATACCTGCTTGCCGCATTCGTAAGTTCTGATTTGCACAGGCTACGTCCCAAATGGCACCCTATTCCCTATATAGTGCACTACTTTTTGACTAGGGCCCATAGGGTTCTGGTTAAATGTAGGGCACTATGTAGGGAATTAGTTTAACCTAACATTGTTTTCTTTGTCTCTTTCAGACTCTGTTGGAGTCCGTCTCTGTT
Source organism: Coregonus clupeaformis (assembly GCF_020615455.1). Lineage (NCBI taxonomy): Eukaryota > Metazoa > Chordata > Actinopteri > Salmoniformes > Salmonidae > Coregonus > Coregonus clupeaformis. The sequence goes on from NC_059198.1 coordinate 72,994,226, forward strand.
GCTACCGCAGGTGAGTTCTGCCCCGCTTGATGTCAAGTCATCTCTTGTAAAGTTGTATTTTATGTTTTCGTTGAAAATATCCAACGCCTCTATATAAACAACGTTTAATTCATTCTGTTTGTGTCTCAAGAAATAATCAATTAGTTAATTTACTGTGAGACACCTCTGATCACATTAGTAATATGATATTATTTATAGCTTATGGTTCTCCTCAGGAAATATATCAGTTTCCATAGCAACACCACAGGCTTCACTCCGTGCCTGCATCTGACATGGCACCCTATTCCCTATAAAGGACACTACTTAGTGCACCCTATTCCCTATAAAGGACACTACTTAGTGACCCTATTCCCTATAAAGGGCACTACTTAGTTATAGGGAATAGGATGCACTAAGTAGTGTCCTTTATAGGGAATAGGGTGCACTAAGTAGTGTCCTTTATAGGGAATAGGGTCACTAAGTAGTGTCCTTTATAGGGAATAGGGTCACTAAGTAGTGTCCTTTATAGGGAATAGGGTCACTAAGCAGTGTCCTTTATAGGGAATAGGGTGCACTAAGTAGTGTCCTTTATAGGGAATAGGGTGCACTAAGCAGTGTCCTTTATAGGGAATAGGGTGCACTAAGTAGTGTCCTTTATAGGGAATAGGGTCACTAAGTAGTGTCCTTTATAGGGAATAGGGTCACTAAGTAGTGTTCTTTATAGGGAATAGGGTGCACTAAGTAGTGTCCTTTATAGGGAATAGGGTGCACTAAGCAGTGTCCTTTATAGGGAATAGGGTGCACTAAGCAGTGTCCTTTATAGGGAATAGGGTACACTAAGTAGTGTCCTTTATAGGGAATAGGGTGCACTAAGTAGTTTCCTTTATAGGGAATAGGTGCACTAAGCAGTGTCCTTTATAGGGAATAGGGTGCACTAAGCAGTGTCCTTTATAGGGAATAGGGTCACTAAGTAGTGTCCTTTATAGGGAATAGGGTGCACTAAGTAGTGTCCTTTATAGGGAATAGGGTGCACTAAGTAGTGTCCTTTATAGGGAATAGGGTGCACTAAGCAGTGTCCTTTATAGGGAATAGGGTCACTAAGTAGTGTCCTTTATAGGGAATAGGGTACACTAAGTAGTGTCCTTTATAGGGAATAGGGTGCACTAAGTAGTTTCCTTTATAGGGAATAGGTGCACTAAGCAGTGTCCTTTATAGGGAATAGGGTGCACTAAGCAGTGTCCTTTATAGGGAATAGGGTCACTAAGTAGTGTCCTTTATAGGGAATAGGGTGCACTAAGTAGTGTCCTTTATAGGGAATAGGGTGCACTAAGTAGTGTCCTTTATAGGGAATAGGGTGCACTAAGTAGTGTCCTTTATAGGGAATAGGGTGCACTAAGCAGTGTCCTTTATAGGGAATAGGGTCACTAAGTAGTGTCCTTTATAGGGAATAGGGTGCACTAAGTAGTGTCCTTTATAGGGAATAGGGTCACTAAGTAGTGTCCTTTATAGGGAATAGGGTGCACTAAGTAGTGTCCTTTTATAGGGAATAGGGTCACTAAGTAGTGTCCTTTATAGGGAATAGGGTCACTAAGTAGTGCCCTTAACAGGAAATAGGGTGCCATTTCAGATGCAGGCCATGTTGTTTGTTCCCTCCTATACATTGTGAATCAACCATGTGTTTGTGTTGGTCCCTGTAGTGACCTTCTATGAGTACTCCATCGTGCTCCAGGCCTTCTTCCTCACAGCAGCGGTGTTCCTTGGGCTGACTGCCTACACCTTCCAGTCTAAGAGAGACTTCAGTAAACTGGGAGCTGGGTAAGAGGCCTTAAACTCCTGTCAGAGACCTGGCTGCGTCCGAAATGTAGGGAATAGGGTCCCATTTCGGATGCAGACCTACCTGTTAGCTGCTACACTGCTACATATATATTACCTGTTAGCTGCTACACTGCTACATATATATTACCTGTTAGCTGCTCACTGCTACACTGCTACATATATATTACCTGTTAGCTGCTCACTGCTATACTGCTACATATATATTACCTGTTAGCTGCTACACTGCTACATATATATTACCTGTTAGCTGCTCACTGCTACACTGCTACATATATATTACCTGTTAGCTGCTACACTGCTACATATATATTACCTGTTAGCTTCTCACTGCTACACTGCTACATATATATTACCTGTTAGCTGCTCACTGCTACACTGCTACATATATATTACCTGTTAGCTGCTCACTGCTACACTGCTGCATATATATTACCTGTTAGCTGCTACACTGCTACATATATATTACCTGTTAGCTTCTCACTGCTACACTGCTACATATATATTACCTGTTAGCTGCTCACTGCTACATATATATTACCTGTTAGCTGCTACACTGCTACATATATATTACCTGTTAGCTTCTCACTGCTACACTGCTACATATATATTACCTGTTAGCTGCTCACTGCTACACTGCTACATATATATTACCTGTTAGCTGCTCACTGCTACACTGCTACAGATATATTACCTGTTAGCTGCTCACTGCTACAGATATATTACCTGTTAGCTGCTCACTGCTACACTGCTACATATATATTACCTGTTAGCTTCTCACTGCTACACTGCTACATATATATTACCTGTTAGCTGCTACACTGCTACATATATATTACCTGTTAGCTACTCACTGCTACAGATATATTACCTGTTAGCTGCTACACTGCTACATATATATTACCTGTTAGCTGCTCACTGCTACACTGCTACATATATATTACCTGTTAGCTACTCACTGATACACTGCTACATATATATTACCTGTTAGCTGCTCACTGCTACACTGCTACAGATATATTACCTGTTAGCTGCTCACTGCTACAGATATATTACCTGTTAGCTGCTCACTGCTACATATATATTACCTGTTAGCTACTCACTGCTACACTGCTACATATATATTACCTGTTATTATAGCTGCTCACTGCTACACTGCTACATATATATTACCTGTTATTATAGCTGCTCACTGCTACACTGCTACAGATATATTACCTGTTAGCTACTCACTGCTACACTGCTACATATATATTACCTGTTAGCTACTCACTGCTACACTGCTACAGATATAGTACCTGTTATTATAGCTGCTCACTGCTACAGATATATTACCTGTTAGCTGCTCACTGCTACAGATATATTACCTGTTAGCTGCTCACTGCTACATATATATTACCTGTTAGCTACTCACTGCTACAGATATATTACCTGTTATTATAGCTGCTCACTGCTACAGATATATTACCTGTTATTATAGCTGCTCACTGCTACAGATATATTACCTGTTATTATAGCTGCTCACTGCTACAGATATATTACCTGTTAGCTACTCACTGCTACACTGCTACATATATATTACCTGTTAGCTACTCACTGCTACACTGATACAGATATAGTACCTGTTATTATAGCTGCTCACTGCTACACTGCTACATATATATTACCTGTTATTATAGCTGCTCACTGCTACACTGCTACAGATATATTACCTGTTAGCTACTCACTGCTACACTGCTACATATATATTACCTGTTATTATAGCTGCTCACTGCTACAGATATATTACCTGTTAGCTGCTCACTGCTACAGATATATTACCTGTTAGCTACTCACTGCTACACTGCTACAGATATATTACCTGTTATTATAGCTGCTCACTGCTACAGATATATTACCTGTTATTATAGCTGCTCACTGCTACATATATATTACCTGTTATTATAGCTGCTCACTGCTACACTGCTACATATATATTACCTGTTAGCTACTCACTGCTACACTGCTACATATATATAAATTACCTGTTAGCTACTCACTGCTACAGATATATTACCTGTTAGCTACTCACTGCTACATATATATTACCTGTTATTATAGCTGCTCACTGCTACAGATATATTACCTGTTATTATAGCTGCTCACTGCTACAGATATATTACCTGTTATTATAGCTGCTCACTGCTACATATATATTACCTGTTATTATAGCTACTCACTGCTACACTGCTACAGATATATTACCTGTTAGCTGCTACACTGCTACAGATATATTACCTGTTAGCTACTCACTGCTACACTGCTACATATATATTACCTGTTAGCTACTCACTGCTACACTGCTACAGATATATTACCTGTTATTATAGCTGCTCACTGCTACAGATATATTACCTGTTATTATAGCTGCTCACTGCTACAGATATATTACCTGTTATTATAGCTGCTCACTGCTACAGATATATTACCTGTTAGCTGCTCACTGCTACAGATATATTACCTGTTAGCTGCTCACTGCTACATATATATTACCTGTTATTATAGCTGCTCACTGCTACACTGCTACAGATATATTACCTGTTATTATAGCTGCTCACTGCTACAGATATATTACCTGTTAGCTGCTCACTGCTACATATATATTACCTGTTAGCTACTCACTGCTACACTGCTACAGATATATTACCTGTTATTATAGCTGCTCACTGCTACAGATATATTACCTGTTATTATAGCTGTTCACTGCTACACTGCTACTGCTACACTGCTACAGATATATTACCTGTTATTATAGCTGCTCACTGCTACAGATATATTACCTGTTATTATAGCTGCTCACTGCTACAGATATATTACCTGTTATTATAGCTGTTCACTGCTACACTGCTACTGCTACACTGCTACAGATATATTACCTGTTATTATAGCTGCTCACTGCTACAGATATATTACCTCTTATTATAGCTGCTCACTGCTACAGATATATTACCTGTTATTATAGCTGCTCACTGCTACAGATATATTACCTGTTATTATAGCTGCTCACTGCTACACTGCTACTGCTACACTGCTACAGATATATTACCTGTTATTATAGCTGCTCACTGCTACAGATATATTACCTGTTATTATAGCTGCTCACTGCTACAGATATATTACCTGTTATTATAGCTGCTCACTGCTACAGATATATGACCTGTTTATTTAGAGGTGATTTGTAAACACCCAGAGCTAGCCTGGTCCCAGATGTGTTAGTGCTGTCTCATGTTATGACCATAGGAGCCACTAAGACCCCTTCTTATTTTAGTCCTTTATTTTGTATTTTACCGCCCTTTTTCTCCCCAATTTCCGATCTTGTCTCACCGCTGCAACTCCCCAACGGGCTCTGGAGAGGCGAAGGTTCTCATGAGCCAGAGCCCGTTGGGGAGTTGCAGCGGTGAGACAAGATCGGAAATTGGGGAGAAAAAGGGCGGTAAAATACAAAACATGACCCGCCTAACCGCGGTCCTTAACACCCGCCAGCTTAACCCGGAAGCCAGCCACACCAATGTGTCAGAGGAAATACCGTTCACCTGGCGACCGAGGTCCGCCTGCAGGCACCCGGCCCGCCACAAGGAGTCGCTAGAGCGTGATGAGCCAAGGAAAGCCCCCCCGGCCAAACCCTCCCCTAACCCGGACTACGCTGGGCCAAACCCTCCCCTAACCCGAACTACGCTGGGCCAAACCCTCCCCTAACCCGGACGACGCTGGGCCAAACCCTCCCCTAACCCGGATGACGCTGGGCCAATTGTGCCCCGTCCTATGGGACTCACGGCCGGTTGTGGCACAGCCCGGGAATGAACCCGGGTCTGTAGTAACGCCTCTAGCACTGTGATGCAGTGCCTTAGACCGCTGCACCACTCGGGAGGCCCCTTCTTGATAAAGCTTCACACACAACTGTATCGACAACAGGATCCACAACTGTATTGTTGTCAACTGCAGACAAGGTGTAATAGGTATCCAATGGTTGAACACTAGGAACAGAATCTGAACCTTCATTTTGTTCCAGACTGTTCTCTGGCCTGTGGATCCTGATCATCGCTGGTTTCATGAAGGTGAGTTTAGTCCTTTTCACTGTTTCTGTTTACTGTTAAAATCTGGTTTCCTTCAGGTAGTGGTTACTACTACAGTAGAGGTGGTTTCCTTCAGGTAGTGGTTACTACAGTAGAGGTGGTTTCCTTTAGGTAGTGGTTACTACTACAGTAGAGATGGTTTCCCTCAGGTAGTGGTTACTACAGTAGAGGTGGTTTCCTTCAGGTAGTGGTTACTACAGTAGAGGTGGTTTCCTTCAGGTAGTGGTTACTACTACAGTAGAGGTGGTTTCCTTCAGGTAGTGGTTACTACAGTAGAGGTGGTTTCCTTCAGGTAGTGGTTACTACTACAGTAGAGGTGGTTTCCTTCAGGTAGTGGTTACTACAGTAGAGGTGGTTTCCTTCAGGTAGTGGTTACTACTAGAGTAGAGGTGGTTTCCTTCAGGTAGTGGTTACTACAGTAGAGGTGGTTTCCTTCAGGTAGTGGTTACTACAGTAGAGGTGGTTTCCTTCAGGTAGTGGTTACTACTACAGTAGAGGTGGTTTCCTTCAGGTAGTGGTTACTACTACAGTAGAGGTGGTTTCCTTCAGGTAGTGGTTACTACTACAGTAGAGGTGGTTTCCTTCAGGTAGTGGTTACTACTACAGTAGAGGTGGTTTCCTTCAGGTAGTGGTTACTACAGTAGAGGTGGTTTCCTTCAGGTAGTGGTTACTACTACAGTATAGGTGGTTTCCTTCAGGTAGTGGTTACTACAGTAGAGGTGGTTTCCTTCAGGTAGTGGTTACTACTACAGTAGAGGTGGTTTCCTTCAGGTAGTGGTTACTACTACAGTAGAGGTGGTTTCCTTCAGGTAGTGGTTACTACAGTAGAGGTGGTTTCCATCAGGTAGTGGTTACTACTACAGTAGAGGTGGTTTCCTTCAGGTAGTGGTTACTACAGTAGAGGTGGTTTCCTTCAGGTAGTGGTTACTACAGTAGAGGTGGTTTCCTTCAGGTAGTGGTTACTACTACAGTAGAGGTGGTTTCCTTCAGGTAGTGGTTACTACAGTAGAGGTGGTTTCCTTCAGGTAGTGGTTACTACAGTAGAGGTGGTTTCCTTCAGGTAGTGGTTACTACAGTAGAGATGGTTTCCTTCAGGTAGTGGTTACTACAGTAGAGGTGGTTTCCTTCAGGTAGTGGTTACTACAGTAGAGGTGGTTTCCTTCAGGTAGTGGTTACTACTACAGTAGAGGTGGTTTCCTTCAGGTAGTGGTTACTACTACAGTAGAGGTGGTTTCCTTCAGGTAGTGGTTACTACTACAGTAGAGGTGGTTTCCTTCAGGTAGTGGTTACTACTACAGTAGAGGTGGTTTCCTTCAGGTAGTGGTTACTACAGTAGAGGTGGTTTCCTTCAGGTAGTGGTTACTACTACAGTAGAGCTGGTTTCCTTCAGGTAGTGGTTACTACTACAGTAGAGGTGGTTTCCTTCAGGTAGTGGTTACTACAGTAGAGGTGGTTTCCTTCAGGTAGTGGTTACTACAGTAGAGGTGGTTTCCTTCAGGTAGTGGTTACTACAGTAGAGGTGGTTTCCTTCAGGTAGTGGTTACTACTACAGTAGAGGTGGTTTCCTTCAGGTAGTGGTTATTACTACAGTAGAGGTGGTTTCCTTCAGGTAGTGGTTACTACTACAGTAGAGGTGGTTTCCTTCAGGTAGTGGTTACTACTACAGTAGAGGTGGTTTCCTTCAGGTAGTGGTTACTACTACAGTAGAGATGGTTTCCTTCAGGTAGTGGTTACTACAGTAGAGGTGGTTTCCTTCAGGTAGTGGTTACTACAGTAGAGGTGGTTTCCTTCAGGTAGTGGTTACTACTACAGTAGAGGTGGTTTCCTTCAGGTAGTGGTTACTACAGTAGAGGTGGTTTCCTTCAGGTAGTGGTTACTACTACAGTAGAGGTGGTTTCCTTCAGGTAGTGGTTACTACTACAGTAGAGATGGTTTCCTTCAGGTAGTGGTTACTACAGTAGAGGTGGTTTCCTTCAGGTAGTGGTTACTACAGTAGAGGTGGTTTCCTTCAGGTAGTGGTTACTACTACAGTAGAGGTGGTTTCCTTCAGGTAGTGGTTACTACAGTAGAGGTGGTTTCCTTCAGGTAGTGGTTATTACTACAGTAGAGGTGGTTTCCTTCAGGTAGTGGTTACTACTACAGTAGAGGTGGTTTCCTTCAGGTAGTGGTTACTACAGTAGAGGTGGTTTCCTTCAGGTAGTGGTTACTACAGTAGAGGTGGTTTCCTTCAGGTAGTGGTTACTACTACAGTAGAGGTGGTTTCCTTCAGGTAGTGGTTACTACAGTAGAGGTGGTTTCCTTCAGGTAGTGGTTACTACTACAGTAGAGGTGGTTTCCTTCAGGTAGTGGTTATTACTACAGTAGAGGTAGATCATTACCACTCTTTTCAACATCCATTATTTCTACATTATCCATTAAGTAGTCATTCCTCATTGACGCCTTGTCGTGTCAGTCAGTCATCCATCTATCATCCATCCATCCTTAATCCATCCGTCAATCCATCTGTCCACAGTTTAATCTGAGTCTCCTCTCTTCCCTCCCTCTCCCCTCCCCACTCCCTCTCCACCCCCCCTAGCTCTTCTTCCAGAACGACACGGTGGAGCTGGTGTTTGCCGGTGCAGGTGCTCTGTTGTTCTGTGGTTTCATCATCTATGACACCCACCTCCTGATGCACCAGCTGTCCCCCGAGGAGCACGTCCTAGCCTCCATTAACCTGTACCTGGACATCGTTAACCTCTTCCTGCACATCCTCCGCATGCTGGACTCCATGAAGAAGAACTGAGCTTCTGTTACATATTTAGTGCACTACACACTATTCCCTGTTTAGTGCACTACACGCTATTGGGCTCTGGGTGAAAAGTAGTGCACCATGAAGGGGAATCGTTTGTGGTTTGCGACGCACCCTATTAGTGTTTACTGTTGCTTAGCGCACAGGGCGACTTGGGATCGATTCATTTCTCAATTCAGTACATTTTCTTGAATTTAGAAAATCCTCATAGAAAAGAAATGGGCATTTTATCGATTCACGTCCTGAATTGAAAACTGATTTGCCTCCCAAACTCTGATAGCCAACCCTGCTGTAGATCCTACCAGTGAATGTGAAACGCTGACCCGCCATCTAAGTTTAACCCCGGGAATAATATTATTATTACATTTTTGTTTTAGCATTTCTGGAACTTGATGTGTTTTAGATTTATGCTGTTCGTTCTGTTCTGTTTATTATCCTGAATGTTTAAAAATAATAATGTTTAATTGTGGGTGCTCGCTCAGTGAATGATACCTTTCTGAATATTCAAGCATACGGATTGTGTAAGGTTGTTTTGGGTGATGGTGTAAAATAGCAGAACACATTTTTTGGGGGAAATACTTTAGTCTAACTTCCATCCGCTAGCTTGCTGGTATTCTTCTGAATTTCAACACATAAAAACATCCCTTAGTTAGTCTCCATAATAATAGATAAATACACTCATTGGCCAGTGTATTAGGTCCATCTGGTACCGGGTCGGACCCCCAGTGTATTAGGTCCATCTGGTACCGGGTAGGACCCCCAGTGGATTAGGTCCATCTGGAACCGGGTCGGACCCCCAGTGTATTAGGTCCATCTGGTACCGGGTCGAACCCCAAGTGTATTAGGTCCATCTGGTACCGGGTCGAACCCCCAGTGTATTAGGTCCATCTGGTACCGGGTCGGACCCCCAGTGTATTTGGTCCATCTGGTACCGGGTCGGACCCCCAGTGTATTTGGTCCATCTGGTACCGGGTCGTCCCCCCAGTGTATTAGGTCCATCTGGTACCGGGTCGGACCCCCAGTGTATTAGGTCCATCTCTAACCATTTTCGTGAACGGGGTGGTGTACCTAATAAACTGGCCACTGAGTGTAGAGATCTGATCATTCTAGAAAGACTTAAATAGTAGTCACAGTAAAGTTTTATAAAATACAGTATTCTGCACTATAGACTTAACCAGGACACCTGAGAAAATGTATCAAACATAGCACCCTATTCCCTATGTAGTGCACTACTTTTGACCAGTGGCAGCGTCCCAAACTGCACCCTATTCCCTATGTAGTGCACTACTTTTGACCAGAGCCCCTATGAGTCATTTTGGGACGGAGCTTTGATATGCCAGCAAACAAGAGGGATTGCTCTTGGACCGGGAAACATGTTCAACCAGTTAGCTATTTATAGTAGAATAACACCACGTCAGTTGTCAGGATAAAGGGAATCTGAAGAACACTACAGATTTGGATAATAAGAGGTCTCCATTTGAGATCATGTAAATACTATGAAGGGATTTTCACTAGGCTCTATATTATGTTTCTGCAGTCATTCATTTATTAACAAGCCCGCAAGTGCAATACCAAGTTGTCAGGTGGAGAGCAGAGTAGTTGCACGTCTATTTGGTGACCTGTGAATGCACTGTCAATTGTACATGCTTTGATTTCGTTTCTTGATTAAATTGTGGAGTTGAGTGTTTTAAATTGTTGCACTATAGATTTTCATGTAGATAGATGTCTGCTTCCGCTAACTCAGTTGAACCAGTTATACCACTAGACAACACTCCCCTATACAGAACCAGTTATACCACCAGACCAGGTGAACACTCCCCTATACAGAACCAGTTATACCACTAGACCAGGTGAACACTCCCCTATACAGAACCAGTTATACCACTAGACCAGGTGAACACTCCCCTATACAGAACCAGTTATACCACTAGACCAGGTGAACACTCACCTATACAGAACCAGTTATACCACTAGACCAGGTGAACACTCCCCTATACAGAACCAGTTATACCACTAGACCAGGTGAACACTCCCCTATACAGAACCAGTTATACCACTAGACCAGGTGAACACTCACCTATACAGAACCAGTTATACCACTAGACCAGGTGAACACTCACCTATACAGAACCAGTTATACCACTAGACCAGGTGAACACTCATCTATACAAAACCAGTAGACCAGGTGAACACTCACCTATACAGAACCAGTTATACCACTAGACAACGCTCACCTATACAGAACCAGTTATACCACCAGACCAGGTGAACACTCCCCTATACAGAACCAGTTATACCACTAGACCAGGTGAACACTCCCTATACAGAACCAGTTATACCACTAGACCAGGTGAACACTCACCTATACAGAACCAGTTATACCACTAGACCAGGTGAACACTCCCCTATACAGAACCAGTTATACCACTAGACCAGGTGAACACTCCCCTATACAGAACCAGTTATACCACTAGACCAGGTGAACACTCCCCTATACAGAACCAGTTATACCACTAGACCAGGTGAACACTCACCTATACAAAACCAGTAGACCAGGTGAACACTCCCCTATACAGAACCAGTTATACCACTAGACCAGGTGAACAATCCCCTATACAGAACCAGTTATACCACTAGACCAGGTGAACACTCCCCTATACAGAACCAGTAGACCAGGTGAACACTCACCTATACAGAGCCAGTAGACCAGATGAACACTCACCTATACAGAACCAGTAGACCAGGTGAACACTCATCTATACAAAACCAGTAGACCAGGTGAACACTCACCTATACAGAACCAGTTATACCACTAGACAACGCTCACCTATACAGAACCAGTTATACCACCAGACCAGGTGAACACTCCCCTATACAGAACCAGTTATACCACTAGACCAGGTGAACACTCCCCTATACAGAACCAGTTATACCACTAGACCAGGTGAACACTCACCTATACAGAACCAGTTATACCACTAGACCAGGTGAACACTCCCCTATACAGTACCAGTTATACCACTAGACCAGGTGAACACTCCCCTATACAGAACCAGTTATACCACTAGACCAGGTGAACACTCCCCTATACAGAACCAGTTATACCACTAGACCAGGTGAACACTCCCCTATACAGAACCAGTTATACCACTAGACCAGGTGAACACTCCCTATACAGAACCAGTTATACCACTAGACCAGGTGAACACTCCCCTATACAGAACCAGTTATACCACTAGACCAGGTGAACACTCACCTATACAGAACCAGTTATACCACTAGACCAGGTGAACACTCCCCTATACAGAACCAGTTATACCACTAGACCAGGTGAACACTCCCTATACAGAACCAGTTATACCACTAGACCAGGTGAACACTCACCTATACAGAACCAGTTATACCACTAGACCAGGTGAACACTCACCTATACAGAACCAGTTATACCACTAGACCAGGTGAACACTCATCTATACAAAACCAGTAGACCAGGTGAACACTCACCTATACAGAACCAGTTATACCACTAGACAACGCTCACCTATACAGAACCAGTTATACCACCAGACCAGGTGAACACTCCCCTATACAGAACCAGTTATACCACTAGACCAGGTGAACACTCACCTATACAGAACCAGTAGACCAGATGAACACTCACCTATACAGAACTAGTAGACCAGGTGAGCGCTCACCTATACAGAACCAGTAGACCAGGTGAGCGCTCACCTATACAGAACTAGTAGACCAGGTGAGCGCTCACCTATACAGAACCAGTAGACCAGGTGAGCGCTCACCTATACAGAACCAGTTATACCACTAGACAACACTCCCCTATACAGAACCAGTTATACCACTAGACCAGGTGAACACTCATCTATACAAAACCAGTAGACCAGGTGAACACTCACCTATACAGAACCAGTTATACCACTAGACAACGCTCACCTATACAGAACCAGTTATACCACCAGACCAGGTGAACACTCCCCTATACAGAACCAGTTATACCACTAGACCAGGTGAACACTCCCTATACAGAACCAGTTATACCACTAGACCAGGTGAACACTCACCTATACAGAACCAGTTATACCACTAGACCAGGTGAACACTCCCCTATACAGAACCAGTTATACCACTAGACCAGGTGAACACTCCCCTATACAGAACCAGTTATACCACTAGACCAGGTGAACACTCATCTATACAAAACCAGTAGACCAGGTGAACACTCACCTATACAGAACCAGTTATACCACCAGACCAGGTGAACACTCCCCTATACAGAACCAGTTATACCACTAGACCAGGTGAACACTCCCCTATACAGAACCAGTTATACCACTAGACCAGGTGAACACTCCCCTATACAGAACCAGTTATACCACTAGACCAGGTGAACACTCCCCTATACAGAACCAGTTATACCACTAGACCAGGTGAACACTCCCCTATACAGAACCAGTTATACCACTAGACCAGGTGAACACTCCCCTATACAGAACCAGTTATACCACTAGACCAGGTGAACACTCACCTATACAGAACCAGTTATACCACTAGACAACGCTCACCTATACAGAACCAGTTATACCACTAGACCAGGTGAACACTCCCCTATACAGAACCAGTTATACCACTACACCAGGTGAACACTCCCCTATACAGAACCAGTTATACCACTAGACAACACTCCCCTATACAGAACCAGTTATACCACTAGACCAGGTGAACACTCCCCTATACAGAACCAGTTATACCACTAGACCAGGTGAACACTCCCCTAAACAGAACCAGTTATACCACTAGACCAGGTGAACACTCCCCTATACAGAACCAGTTATACCACTAGACCAGGTGAACACTACCCTATACAAAACCAGTTATACCACTAGACCAGGTGAACACTCACCTATACAGAACCAGTTATACCACTAGACCAGGTGAACACTCCCCTATACAGAACCAGTTATACCACTAGACCAGGTGAACACTCCCCTATACAGAACCAGTTATACCACTAGACCAGGTGAACACTCCCTATACAGAACCAGTTATACCACTAGACCAGGTGAACACTCCCCTATACAGAACCAGTTATACCACTAGACCAGGTGAACACTCCCCTATACAGAACCAGTTATACCACTAGACCAGGTGAACACTCCCCTATACAGAACCAGTTATACCACTAGACCAGGTGAACACTCACCTATACAGAACCAGTTATACCACTAGACCAGGTGAACACTCCCCTATACAGAACCAGTTATACCACTAGACCAGGTGAACACTCCCCTATACAGAACCAGTTATACCACTAGACCAGGTGAACACTCACCTATACAGAACCAGTTATACCACTAGACCAGGTGAACACTCACCTATACAGAACCAGTTATACCACTAGACCAGGTGAACACTCATCTATACAAAACCAGTAGACCAGGTGAACACTCACCTATACAGAACCAGTTATACCACTAGACAACGCTCACCTATACAGAACCAGTTATACCACCAGACCAGGTGAACACTCCCCTATACAGAACCAGTTATACCACTAGACCAGGTGAACACTCACCTATACAGAACCAGTAGACCAGGTGAACACTCACCTATACAGAACCAGTAGACCAGGTGAACACTCACCTATACAGAACCAGTAGACCAGATGAACACTCACCTATACAGAACCAGTAGACCAGATGAACACTCACCTATACAGAACTAGTAGACCAGGTGAGCGCTCACCTATACAGAACCAGTAGACCAGGTGAGCGCTCACCTATACAGAGCTAGTAGACCAGGTGAGCGCTCACCTATACAGAACCAGTAGACCAGGTGAGCGCTCACCTATACAGAACCAGTTATACCACTAGACAACACTCCCCTATACAGAACCAGTTATACCACTAGACCAGGTGAACACTCATCTATACAAAACCAGTAGACCAGGTGAACACTCACCTATACAGAACCAGTTATACCACTAGACAACGCTCACCTATACAGAACCAGTTATACCACCAGACCAGGTGAACACTCCCCTATACAGAACCAGTTATACCACTAGACCAGGTGAACACTCCCCTATACAGAACCAGTTATACCACTAGACCAGGTGAACACTCACCTATACAGAACCAGTTATACCACTAGACCAGGTGAACACTCCCCTATACAGAACCAGTTATACCACTAGACCAGGTGAACACTCCCCTATACAGAACCAGTTATACCACTAGACCAGGTGAACACTCATCTATACAAAACCAGTAGACCAGGTGAACACTCACCTATACAGAACCAGTTATACCACCAGACCAGGTGAACACTCCCCTATACAGAACCAGTTATACCACTAGACCAGGTGAACACTCCCCTATACAGAACCAGTTATACCACTAGACCAGGTGAACACTCCCCTATACAGAACCAGTTATACCACTAGACCAGGTGAACACTCCCCTATACAGAACCAGTTATACCACTAGACCAGGTGAACACTCCCCTATACAGAACCAGTTATACCACTAGACCAGGTGAACACTCCCCTATACAGAACCAGTTATACCACTAGACCAGGTGAACACTCACCTATACAGAACCAGTTATACCACTAGACAACGCTCACCTATACAGAACCAGTTATACCACTAGACCAGGTGAACACTCCCCTATACAGAACCAGTTATACCACTAGACCAGGTGAACACTCCCCTATACAGAACCAGTTATACCACTAGACAACACTCCCCTATACAGAACCAGTTATACCACTAGACCAGGTGAACACTCCCCTATACAGAACCAGTTATACCACTAGACCAGGTGAACACTCCCCTATACAGAACCAGTTATACCACTAGACCAGGTGAACACTCCCCTATACAGAACCAGTTATACCACTAGACCAGGTGAACACTGCCCTATACAAAACCAGTTATACCACTAGACCAGGTGAACACTCCCCTATACAGAACCAGTTATACCACCAGACCAGGTGAACACTCCCCTATACAGAACCAGTTATACCACTAGACCAGGTGAACACTCCCCTATACAGAACCAGTTATACCACTAGACCAGGTGAACACTCACCTATACAAAACCAGTTATACCACTAGACAACGCTCACCTATACAGAACCAGTTATACCACCAGACCAGGTGAACACTCCCCTATACAGAACCAGTTATACCACTAGACCAGGTGAACACTCACCTATACAAAACCAGTAGACCAGGTGAACACTCCCCTATACAGAACCAGTTATACCACTAGACCAGGTGAACACTCCCCTATACAGAACCAGTTATACCACTAGACCAGGTGAACACTCCCCTATACAGAACCAGTAGACCAGGTGAACACTCACCTATACAGAACCAGTAGACCAGGTGAACACTCACCTATACAGAACCAGTAGACCAGGTGAACACTCACCTATACAGAACCAGTAGACCAGATGAACACTCACCTATACAGAACCAGTAGACCAGATGAACACTCACCTATACAGAACCAGTTATACCACTAGACCAGGTGAGCGCTCACCTATACAGAACTAGTAGACCAGGTGAGCGCTCACCTATACAGAACCAGTAGACCAGGTGAGCGCTCACCTATACAGAACCAGTTATACCACTAGACCAGGTGAACACTCCCCTATACAGAACCAGTTATACCACTAGACCAGGTGAACACTCCCCTATACAGAACCAGCTATACCACTAGACCAGGTGAACACTCCCCTATACAGAACCAGTTATACCACTAGACCAGGTGAACACACCTACAGTGCCTTGCAAAAGTATTCAGACCCCTTGGATCTCTTCACAATTTATTGTGTTATAAAGTGGGATTAAAATTGATTTTTCATTTTTTGTCAACAATCAACACAGAATACTCTGTAATGTCAAAGTGGAAGAAAAATCATATTTTTTAAAAGATCAATTCATAATTAAAATATAGTCATTGCATAAGTATTCAGATCCTTTGTTTAGGCAAGCCTAAATTAGTTCAGGAGTACATTTTGGCTTAACAATTCACATAATACGTTACATGGACTCACTCTGTGTGAAATAATAGTGGTTGACAACTGCCTCCTTCGTTTTAAGTGTGGTGGTGGTGGCTGCATCATGGTACTGTCTGGGTATGGGCAAATACTGGGGATTCAGGATTTTAAAAAAACGGGAAGGAGCTAAGCACAGGCTAAATCCTAGAGGAAAACCTGCTTCAGTCTGCTTTCCACCAGACACTGGGAGATGAAGTCACCTTTCAGCAGGACAATAACCTAAAACACAAGGCCAAATCTACACTGGAGTTGCTTACCAAGAAGACAGTGAATGTTCCTGAGCGGCCAACAGTTTTGACTTAAATCTGCTTGAAAATCCATGGCATGTTTAGAAAATTGCTATCAAGCCATGATCCCCAACATCTTGACAGAGCTTGAAGAATTATAAAAAAGAATAATGGGCTAATGTTGTCCAATCCAGGTGTCCAAAGCTCTTAGAGACTTACCCAGAAAGACTCACAGCTGTAATCGATACCAAAGGTGATTCTAACATGTATTGACTCAGGGAGCTGAATACTTATGCGATGACTATATTTATGTTATAAAATGTGTATTAATCTAAATAAAAGTAATTCCACTTCGACATTACAGAATATTTTGTGTAGATTGTTGACAAAAAAAAAAGATTAAATCCATTTGAATCCCACTTTGTAACACAATAAAAGGTGAATAAATCCAAGGGGTCTGAATCCTTCTGCAAGGCACTGGATTATACTGTAGAAACAAGGCTTGGCTGATAAGTAGGAGCAGGCCCACTGTGTTGCTCTGTGATAATGTTTGGTCACAAGTTCCATTCAAATACTCTAAGCCTAAATATGTTGTTCATACATTCTATACTCTTGAGTCTTTTGAGGAAGGGGAAGGCTAACCTGATCTCAGATCTCGTCTTTACCACAGGAGTGTCAATGATCATATCAGTATCAATGACCATAGGCGTGTCAATGACCATAGGAGTGTCAATGATCACAGGAGTGTCAATGACCACAGGAGTGTCAATGATCACAGGAGTGTCAATGACCACAGGAGTGTCAATGATCACAGGAGTGTCAATGATCATAAGAGTATCAATGATCACAGGAGTGTCAATGACCACAGGAGTGTCAATGACCACAGGAGTGTCAATGACCACAGGAGTGTCAATGACCACAGGAGTGTCAATGATCACAGGAGTGTCAATGACCACAGGAGTGTCAATGATCACAGGAGTGTCAATGATCATAAGAGTATCAATGATCACAGGAGTGTCAATGACCACAGGAGTGTCAATGACCACAGGAGTGTCAATGACCACAGGAGTATCAATGATCACAGGAGTGTCAATGACCACAGGAGTGTCAATGATCACAGGAGTGTCAATGATCATAAGAGTATCAATGATCACAGGAGTGTCAATGACCACAGGAGTGTCAATGACCACAGGAGTGTCAATGACCACAGGAGTATCAATGATCACAGGAGTGTCAATGACCACAGGAGTGTCAATGACCACAGGAGTTGGTAAGACGGCACAAATAGATCTGGGACCAGGCTAGGAAACAACATAAAGCACTGTGCTCACATACTCTTCATACTTAGAGTCACCAACGAGTTCAGGGTAGGGACAAGTTTCATTCAAATGCTCTAAGCTTACATATCTTGTGAACACATTCTTGAGTCACCAACGAGTTCAGGGCAGGGATAAGTTACATTCAAATGCTCTAAGCTTACATATCTTGTGAACACATTCTTGAGTCACCAACGAGTTCAGGGCAGGGATAAGTTACATTCAAATGCTCTAAGCCAGTGGTATTCAAACTGTTTCTGTGGGGACCCCATTTTTTCCTCAAGAATTTATTGCGACCCCACCCCAAAGCTAATGACACGATAGATACATTAAAATGTTTACATCAACAAATAACCTTAAATTCATTGCATTTTAATCTCTTATCAAAATGAAAAGAAACAAATAAATACATTTATTCAATAAACATTTTTTTTTTTTTTTTATCTTTCTCAAAAACGTTATTTTTTTTGTCTCATACAATAATATGTACTCTTAATTGGCGACCCCACTGCAGTTCCCCCGACTCTGACTACCACTGTTCTAGAGACACCAAAGAGTCCAGAGGAGGGGAAAATAAAGGATACATTTGGTCAAACAGAAAGTCCATGATTCAGGGCCTGTATGCATAACGCTTCTCACAGTAGGAGTGCTGATTTAGGTTCAGGTCCCCCTGTCCATGTCATCTGATTCACTGTGATCTAAATGACACAACTGATCCTAAATCAACACTCCTATTCTGAGACGGTTGATGAGCCCCAGCTCCTTCAGTAGGTCAGGCCGTTGTCTGAGGTCTGTCTTCAGTGACTCAGGGATGTCCAGTCGGCCGTAGTCCTCCTCTTCTACCAGTTTACGGATTAGCATCAGACACAACTCCTGGAGAGAGTACACTGGAACACAGAGAGAAACAATTATGTCTTTGACACTTGACGTGTGTTTTTACATCACTCCTGGACAGAGTTGGTCCCGTGTCTGTCAACACTCCTGGACAGAGCTGGAGCCAAATCTGTCAACACTCATGGACAGAGTTGGTCCCAAATCTGTCAACACTCCTGAACAGAGGTGGTTCCATATCTGTCAACACTCCTGGACAGAGTTGGTCCCAGATCTGTCAACACTCCTGGACAGAGCTGGTTCCCAAATCTGTCAACAGTACTGGACAGAGTTGGTCCTAGATCTGTCAACACTCCTGGACAGAGTTGGTTCTAAATCTGTCAACACTCCTGGACAGAGCTGGTCCCAGATCTGTCAACACTCCTGGACAGAGCTGGTCCCAGATCTGTCAACACTCCTGGACAGAGCTGGTCCCAGATTCACAAAACACTTCTTATGCAAAAACTTAAGAAGCATCTTAAGAAGAAAAAAAAGAGGTTCATAAGATAGTTTGTAAGTGCAATTCCTCAACAATATCTTAAGTTTTAATGATTTTCTTTATAACTTCTAAAATATCTTCTTATGGATTTCTTAACTATCTTCTTAAGATGTCTGTTGCTAGTCAACCGATTTAGCTAGCTATCTAGCTAGCAATGGCAATCATGTTAGCATATTTCTTACTAAGATTGCTGTTCTAAAACATGTTCTTGGGTTTAAAATAATCAATACTGAAACTTTCAGATGAAGTTTGTGAGTGAATTAAACATGTTCAATTGCTTTCAATTGCTTTTTCTCTCACTGCCCTGAGTTTAAGACAAGGGGTTAGCTATCTTGGAATTAAGAACATTTCCAATTACTTTCTTTTCAAGAATCTAATTTCTTTTTAACTTTTTGCTTAAGGAGAAACATTATAAATGGCGCAAGAAAATTTCCAATAACCTTTTTGAGGAATAGCAACTTTGCTTAACTTTCTTCTTAAATATATAGTTTAGGAAAAAATGGCAGTTAAGATGAAACGTCTTCTTAAGAAGGTTTTGTGAATCTGGGCGGTTGACGGGAAGCACACAGAGAGGGACGCACCTGGGGCAGTTAGGACGACATTCAGAAACTTGGGGCTACCGTCCTCTTCATATTCGGTGGCAGCTGCTGGCATATAAACGTCCTGCTGATCAGCTACAAGTTTCGCCCCATTTCGAGAGGCTCTGAAAACCCACGGATGCGCTGCGGAGAGTGGAATGAGATTGAGGGAAATTACATGTCATGCGAAATAGTTTAGGCTATAGGCTATAACGCATTCAATTCGACATTTGGGAAAGGCATATAGCTGAATTACATTACGTGTTAAACTTAATAAAGAATTTGAGTAACACAAGAAAGACAAAATAACGGAAAGACAGAAGGTTGTGTTGCATGAGGGAGGGACTCACTCAGAAATGTGTCCATATGTAATAACCCGCTCGGTCGTATATCGCCATATGAAACTGGATGTCCGGAAAAATCCAACCACCATGCTCGGGCGCTTCGTGTCGACCTGTTAATAAAATTAACGTGGGTTTGGACATCAGAATTTAGAGACCGGAGAGCTTTATTTTCGCCACTGACTACTTCTTGCTCATCCATGACGATATAAACACTCGGAATGCCACGACGATGTCGTTCCCTAAACGAACCAGAAGAGAGCGCTGTTGTTCAGCGCTCTGACGAGTCAGACATTGAAATGTCATTCTGGTGACCAGATGTGGTGTGGTGGGTTGTGTTGCTCAAGCCTCCACTATTCCCATCATTGATGCATAAAACCCAATATTATCATATTTGCAAGTAGCTGAGTAATGCTTTGTTGGGGTATAACTGTCCCCTTGGTTCAGCCCATAGCTGAGTAATGCTTTGTTGGGGTATAACTGTCCCCTTGGTTCAGCCCATAGCTGAGTAATGCTTTGTTGGGGTATAACTGTCCCCTTGGTTCAGCCCATAGCTGAGTAATGCTTTGTTGGGGTATAACTGTCCCCTTGGTTCAGCCCATAGCTGAGTAATGCTTTGTTGGGGTATAACTGTCCCCCTTGGTTCAGCCCATAGCTGAGTAATGCTTTGTTGGGGTATAACTGTCCCCTTGGTTCAGCCCATAGCTGAGTAATGCTTTGTTGGGGTATAACAGTCCCCTTGGTTCAGCCCATAGCTGAGTAATGCTTTGTTGGGGTATAACTGTCCCCTTGGTTCAGCCCATAGCTGAGTAATGCTTTGTTGGGGTATAACTGTCCCCTTGGTTCAGCCCATCGCTGAGTAATGCTTTCAGCCCATGATGGTATTTTGCTTCTGAGGTTTCCTGCTTCGACCAATTAAATCACTGTAACAAATAGCAGGATAAAACAATGATGACAGTCATTTAAATGTCAATACTCATTTAAATGTCAATACTCATTTCAATACTATTTCAATAACAGGGAGCTCATCAACACAGTTGGAGGTAGTATCTACCTGATGGGTGGGGGACCTGCTTTCCAATACCCTCCCTACCTTCAGCTGATCTGTCCTTGCCATCCCAAGGAGACTGGCTATAAGACCAGTTACCCTTCGTATCGTTTGGCCTCGCAGTGTACTTATCCAGTCCTGAATGGCACCCTATACCCTAGTGCACTACCTCTGACCAGCACCTTGTATCCCTCAGAACCGTTAAGGTGTCAAGCAAACATCACAGACCCAAACCTCGCATGGTACGCTACCCAGCAAAGAACTGACACACACACACACACACACGCACGCACACACACACACACACACACACACACACACATATTTAAAGGAAATCAAAGGAGAATGGGGGAAAATAGACTTCTGGAAGAGAAGCACGCCCTGGGCCCGTATCAATCATATTTTATTTATAAAGCCCTTTTTACATCATCAGAT